>NC_062220.1:31365874-31667708 GCF_902686445.1 Sciurus carolinensis | reverse complement strand
GTCTTCTTTATACAATTCCTCTGCTATACTGGCTTTGATCTGTAGTTTTGGCATTTTAATTATAGTATCTTATTGAGAGTTTCATTTTTAGTTTTCTCCTATTTGGGGTTCTAAATGCCTCTAGTGTCTGTATGTCCATTTCATTCTCAAAGTTTGGAAAAATTTCTAGTATTATTTAACTGAATACCATATGCCTTTCTTTCTTCACCTTACTCAAAGTCTATGAGACTTTAGTTTGGTCTCTTAATACTGTCCCAGAGTTCTTTCAATTCTGATCATAGTTTCTCATTTTTTTTCTTTAATATTATCTGAATGTTCAAGGTTTTCACCTTATCTTCAATCTCTGAGATTCTGTCTTTGACCTGATTTAATCTGCTTGAGAGTCTATCAACTAAATTTTTATTTTTTTTAATATGCCTTTATTTTCCAATATCTCTGCTTAGTTCTTTTTCAATACCTCCACCTCTTCATTGAATTTTTCATTCACATACTATATGGATTTCCTTAATTCATTCAGTTGTACTTCTGTGCTGTCTTAGAATTCATTGATCTTTTTATAATTATTATTTTGAATATCAGCCCAGTATTTTATCTACTTTGATATCTTTGGACTAGTTGTTGGTGAACTGTGTACCTTAGGAGGTGTCATGTTACTTTGTTTTTTTCATATTTATTGTATTCTTATGTTGATATTTGTGCATCTGTTGGGATGAATTGCTCTTCCAGTTTTATTTGAGAGCCTTATTAGGGCCTATCTTTCACTTGGCAAAGAGTTCTGAGATATCTATTTGTTGTGTTTTTGTTTTTTTTTTTTTAATATGTTTCCAAGTGGGCTTTATGGTGGTGTTTCCCTGTGAGTTCTTTGGTAATAACTAACATACTTTGACACATTTCTGAAATGTGTCAAAACTTGAAAATTCCACTTTCTCTAGGTCTCACAAAAGTAGGGTCCTTCAGGTAGGTCAAGCAATTTTGTTGCACACAGTAGGGCAAATGGGCTATACCCTCTGTAGTTACTCTTCTAGACTTGACAACACTATAAGTTCTAGAAGTTATGGGAGCCATCTATTTTAAGGCCCTTTGTAGGTGTGATAGCTACAGTCTTTATGGTATTCCTCTGCTATTTCTATAAAAGCAGATGACCATGAGTAAATCCTAATGCCCAAACCCCACCCATTCCAACTTGGTGTCTGGTCTTCAGTTTGGTGTTTTTTTTTTTTTTTTTTTTTTTTTTTTTTTAAATAACTTTATTTTATTTAATTTTGTATCAGGTACTGAAGATTGAACCCAGCACTTCACACACGGTAGGCAAGCACTCCACCACTAAGCCACAATCCCAGTCCAGTTTCATGTTTTCGACTCCCTTATTCTTTGTGTTAAAGTATTGTTCAAGTTCCAGTGGGGTTAAATTGTGTGTTGAGCAAGTTGAGTTAGGGGTAGAGCTCAGCAGCAGAGTATCTACTCTATGACCTCAAAGAATCAATTCCCAGCACTTTACAGAAAAAGGAGTAAGAAAATAACAATAGTGAAAATGTCAGTAAACAATATATACAATTAAAGTAAATATCAGGTGCCAACTCTTACAACTATGGACAAATAATCACAGAAACAGGAATGGTGGGGTCAGAAATTAACAACAGCAGCTATGTCATATTTATAATATTAAGGTAAACACAAAGTGTCAATTATGGCATCACAATGCTAATAACTGAAACAGCTTGAATGATGGGAGCTGCAATTATGTAAATCAAGGAGTTCTTAAAAATTATAAAAATGCAATTCGTTTAGAGAAAAGAAAATGGAAGTGGAAGGCAAAAGGAAGTTTCAAAAGATGAAAAGCAGGAAAGCTGAAAAGAGATGAAGAATGAAAAAATAATTTAAAAAAGAAACAAAAGAAAGGACAAAATTTGATTATTAGGGTGCAAAGAAATGAAAATGTAATTAAAAAAAAAAAAACAACACTTCCACTATGTATACAGCAGCTATTGTGAATGTGTTTGCTTTACTTTCTTGATTTGTTTTCCTTATTTTTTTATGCTAGGAAATCTTTCAAAGTCAATGATACCATTTTAAATTTTGCAATATATTTCTGTTTTAATTCTCCCCAGCAATGACTAGTTTTGTCAACAAGGCAGAAAAATACTCTTGAGTGTAGATGTTATTTGCTGGAAGAAAGGAGCAGAACCCACCAGAGTTCCTGATGACAAAGACTCAGCATCGATGGATCACTATCCCCTTCTCAAGTAGGTCTTGATCTTTGTCTGCTTTTAGTAAGAATTCTACCAAATCAGTTTGGTGTCAATTCCTCTACCCTTGATGTCTGTTCAAATTCCTTATCCGTTACCCTTGACATCTAAGTCCTTGATCAGTATTTCATAAAAACCCTATGAATCTGGTTTGGTAAGAATCTCCCTTGATATTATTCTTTTAGTAATTTTCCATCTACGGATGCTTTCATTCTGTCTATAAATTCCTAGCTATCTTTGTTGTGTTTGGAGTTGAATTCAATAATCTTGAATAAAATGCTTCTTACCATTTAACAATTGTCAAGAAAAATTTTCCCTCACAATGAATATGAGTCATTTGTAACTTGGATAAGTCATTTAGCTTCTGCAAACTTCACTGTCAGCCCCTAAAACTTGGTACTTTTCAAGTTTCTGTATGAACTAGAGCCCCAAGTAGCTCACAGCAAAAGCATTTGTTGAAGCCTCAGATTTTGCCTTAATAATTTTAGCAAATTTTATAGTCTATATAATTATATTATTTTAAGGTTTGCTTTAACATAAAAATAAGACTTTAGATTATTAACTTTGAGTACATCCACTGTGATAGTTTTATTTTGGTTTGGTTTTGGTCTTAGTTCTCTGGCATACTGCTACCTATCTCAGCTGAAAAACATTTGATCTGTTCCATGTAATTGTAGAAAATGGAATAAAATTGCATGTAGTACCTGCTGTCTTTTACAAATGATAATGATTTTCAATTATGTAAGTAATATGTTAATATATTCTTTTGTAAAAAATCAAACAATACAGAAACAAATAGATACAGTAACAGCTGATCTTGTTCTCTTCTCAGAGAAAATCACTATCAACAATTTGGAATCACATATAACATTTTAAAATTAATATATAATTTCCTCTCTAGTGTAAATAAGGGATTGAGTACTATTGCTAATGCGAAGCATTTTAACTAAAAACTTTCTGAAAGAATAATCTATGATGATAGAGTGTCTTTCTTAAATCTAGATTGAAGGCTTCCTCTGGTTTTCAGTCAAAAAATTTACCATTTTGCAGTCACAGGCAAATGAATTTAGGGAGTATATAAATATAAATGCTGGTGGAACAGGTATGAAAATTTCTATATATTCCGTGGTATCTAAATTTAAACATAAATATTGCCATGTTTCTCATTTTTTTCGATTTATGAGAAATTTAAGTGGATCTTCTCAAAATGAGCTTTTAATTTCCTTTGTAGTTTCACCTTGCTCTTGATTCTAACAAATCCAGTATTCCAAAGGAAACAAAGATTATTGAGTCAGAATTTGAAGTCCAACTTTAAAACTAATGTCAATTCACAATAGCTAGATTGTGGAACCAACCTAGATACCCTTCAGCAGTTGAATGGATAAAGAAACTGTGGTATATATACACAATGGAATATTATTCAGTCATAAAGAAGAATAATATTATGGCATTTGCAGATAAATGGATGGAATTGGAGAATATCATGCTATGTGAAATAAGTCAATCCCAAAAAACCAAAGGCCGAATGTTTTCCCTGATAAGTGGATGGTGACATATAATGGGGTGGGAGGTGGAGGGTGAGAGAAGAATGGAGGAACTTTAGATTACATAGAGGGAAATGAGAGGGAGGGGGTATGAAAGATGATGGAATGAGACAGACATCATTACCCTATGTACAAGTGTGATTACACGAATAGTATGAATCTATATCGTGCACAACCATAGAAATGAAAATATGTACCCCATTTGTGTACAATGAATCAAAATGCAGTCTGTAAAAATAAAAAATTAAAATAAATAAATAAATAAATGACTTAGCTGGGCTTCCAAGTAAAATTTGAAAAAAAAAAAAAAAAACTAATATGAAATTCTATCCCAGAATTTTCTCTTTCCATCTTTCATTTAAGCTATATTTTAAAATATTTATGAGACTTAAAAATTGGGTACATTGCCTAGAAAATCTGGAACTCGAAGATATCAGACACAAAGAGGGGACTGGGCTGCCGGGTGAAAACAATTTACATGAATGTGGAACTTCTGTTGATGCAAACACTGGTCATCATGCCTGACTAGCCTGAGACTCAAATTTATTCTGTCCTTTTCTTGTTCCTTAAAACTGACAAAACAAACATTTCTACCAGCTATCACCTTAATCATATTGAGCAGGCCATTTTGATTTGAGATCATAAATAGCAATGCAGTCATATTAAGTTTTTGCAAATTTATTGGTTTATATATATATTTTTGTTGTAGGTGGACACAATCCTTTTTTAAAAAATTTTTATGTGGTGCTGAGGATTGAACCCAGTGCCTCATGCATGCTAAGCTAGCACACTACCACTGAGCCACAACCTTAGCCCATAGATTATATTTTTGTAACCCTTAAGGGAATGTCTCTTGGGTCAGTTAAATCATGCATTTGCCCTCAAGTTGAGGAAATTCTTTAGGAGCTTTACAATGTTTGGGGCATTTTCTTCAAGAAAAAATATAATCTTTTTATTGTAAACTCATGAATAACTCATTGTAGGAAATTTGGACATGCATACCAAAAGGCAAAAATGAAAACCAACTCTAATGCTACTTGTAAGTAACAGATATTTTGTTGTGGTAGTGTTGGTTCCCTATCCAATGGCCTTTTTCCTTTTTGTTTTTTTTAAACTCTGAATAGAGACCATATTTTAAATGACAACATGCCAAGTCTCAGGGGATGAATTCTGATAGTCTAAAACAAACATTAGTAATATCTGTGGTCCTCCCCTGTGCAAGTCTGTGACCCCAGTGCTACCTAATGAGATGTAGGGGAAGTCTTCTGAAGGTTCTGGCAAGATTTTGATTTCTTGTAAGAAGGATCCATTTTAGGAGAAAGCTTATTTTTATAATATCCATCTTCTGCCTTATTTGAATGCAATCATGTGAGTACAGAAGGTTCAGAGATGTGGCAGCCAATTTTACAATCATGCAGCAACAAACTAAAGGCCAAATCTAACATGCAATATAATGGAAGATTTAAAAGAACTTTGATCATTGACAGGGTTGAACTAACACTAGTATCATCTATCTCCAGACGCTAAAATAGCAGCAAATATATTTTTGTTTTAAGTAGCTACTGACTTAATACAGTTGATTGAAACTGGTACACCTATGAAATACATTTTTAATATATAAATACTTTTTTAAAAACTTCAGATCACATGAAGTATAGTTTTTGTATCTTCCTTTTTTCCTTTGAATATTCTCCTAAGTCAATAAATATTCCTTAAAAACATAAAGAATCCATTCACAATTTTTTTATTATATTGATATATACTGATCTTTTCCCTTTATTTTATTTTTGGAAACCTAGATTCTTCCTTTTCAAAAAATGTAATAAACCAGAGACGCATATGCTGTGTACCTTGCTGTGTAAGACTGTTGCATTCATGCTGTCTGCTATCTGAGAGAAAGGACTAAGTGATTAGTTGATTCGACTTTTCTTTTACTAAACACTTTGGCAACTCTTGTGCCTCCTCTCTACAGCAGTGTCCAGTGACATAGCTACAAACCTTCATAGATCTTGCAGTAAGCTGCCTTTTGTCTCTAGAATATAAGGTAAGAGGCCTGAATGGTGTCAGTCATTTGTACAGGTGATTAGAATTTCAGGATGTACTGTAGTGGGACTAAGTGATTCTAGGTGATGGGCACTCCTGTGTTCTGCAAAGCATTTATTTTTTTGCTTGTGTTTGAATTATGTGACCACTGAAACCTAGAATAAATATCCTTCTTGCCTGGGCATAAGGGCAATACTTACTCAAACTTGCTTTAATTTAGAAAGACTGCTTATTACTATAGCCCTTTCCAAAAGAAGAAAAGTGACATTTTAACTTGTAGTTTTCTGGCCAATATTTAGCATATTAAATTTTGTCAATAACTGTATGTATAGAGATCCATGGAGTCTGTATTCTTGATTTCCTTTTATTTGTGATGATTGATGCCACCTGTATATATTTACACTATTGAAATTATCATCAGGAATGCATAATAGGTTCTCTTTACAAATGTAATGTATAGCAATTTATATATACATAAGAGTAAATGTAAAAGAAAGGGCCCTTGTGAGTTCAAGCGCCAGATGGATTCTATATAAAACTGCATCCCACAAGAGATTTATTTTGGAATGATACAATTACCCAAAGTGTAGTGATGCATTCCAATTTTGCTGCTAGAACTTCAGTTCCCAGAGAATTTGTTGTAGTGACAGTACTCAGTCAGTATACATGACACCATGATCTATTGAAAGGATCACAATGTTAAGACTACTATTTTGTATTATTATGCATTTTGTGTGAAAGTTGAATAAATGTAAATTACATGAAAGCAACAAAATAGTCTGTCTTGATGGCACTTATGGTTGATTTGTAGAAAACTCTGTACTCCAAACAAAAGGCAGTCCCTTCCTGTTAACCTGGTCCTGCTTGCTAATCTGGTGATTGAGTTTGTTTGATAAAGGGAGCTGGGTGAACAAGGAATGAGAGACTTGAGTTTGAGCTCTAGTTCTGTCACCAGTTATGCTTTAGTGCATGTCACTTCATCTCTTTATGTGATAAAGTAGTTTTTTGGATGATCCCCATAACCTGGTCAACTAGGTTGGACGGTGTTATGGTTTAGTTATGGAGTGTCCCCCTACAGCTCCTGTGTGAGACAATGCAAGAAAGCTTAGAGGTGAAATGATCAGGATATACGAGTCTTAACCTAACCAGTACACTAATCCCCTGATAAAGATGAACTGGGAGGTAACTGTAGGAAGGTAGGGTATGACTGGAGGAGGAGGGTCACTGGAGTCATGCCTTTGGGGTATATATTATGTCCACAGTGACGGGAATCTTTCCGCTTTCTGGTGCAATGTCCTGAGCTGCTTTCCTCTGCCATGATGTTCTGCCTCAACTTGGGCCCAGAGCAATGGTGCCAGCCATCTACACACTGAGACCTCTGAAACTGTGAACCCACAAATAAGTCTTTCCTCCGCTATATTGTTGTCATCAGGTCTTTTGGTCACCACGGTGAAAAAGCTGACTGACACATGTGGGTTGGGATTTGAGGAATATGTAAGCAGGTTGAATATATACATGGGTGATGTAGTGCTGAAGTGCTGGTTATGTCAGAGAAAGTCATGGCTGGGGCTGTTTGACTTTTATAGTCAAGAACATCAGCCATCATTATCAGATGTTCTTGCCTGAAAAAGCAGGGGGAAAAAAAAAAAAACATTCAGAAAGGTCACATCTATTACCTAGGCTGAAGATTCTTTTTATATGTCCAGCTGGCTTTTGTCTTTTTATATGCAAGTCAGTTTCTTTCCTTCCATGTCATGTGATAATTATCTAGAATGGGTCTATGAGGCAGTCTTGCCCAGGCTGGAAGAGATTTTAGAAAAAACGTTCACATATTGGAGATGATAGGGGAAAATTAAGTACCAACTATAGGCTCTGGCAGTTAATCAGTTATAGGTGTCATTTTGGTAGAGATAGTCAATAAAAATGACTTGAGAACATCCCAAGGAAAGCAAGTTAATAATAAACAATGTGTGTCCCCTAATCCTTGTGTTTTAGTCAGCTTTTTCACTGCTGTGACTAAATGATCTGACCAGCACAATAATAGAGGAGGAAAGGTGGAGGGGGGGAGAGAGAGACCCCACTCTCCAGATACAAAATATATACCCCATAGCCATGTTTTAATTCCTACCCCCTCCAACCACACCCTACCACTTCAGTTAATTCCATCAAAGGTTAATTCACAGATTGCGTTAGAACTCTTACAACCCTATCATTTCTCCTCTGAACCTTGCTGCATTGTCTCACATGTGAGCTTTTGGGGGACACCTCACATCCAAACCATAACACCTTGGAGGAATGCAGAGAGGTGCAGGATGATATCTAGGCAGTTTGCTTCTGATTTATTTGTTAGAGCCAAAACTGTGATCATGGAGCCACACTAGGTGGAGAAGATTCCTCATTTAAGTAGAAAAGCACAGCACAGATGCTTTTATATGGACAGTTGTAGTTTCTCTTGTGCTGGGCTAGCTCATATGTGGGGTAAGGATGCGGAGTCAAGACCCAGACTCCAGGAGATGGGTGGAAGCAGGCTTGTGGCCAGCGGCCTGCAAACTTGTTTATTGCGGGAACAGCTATACATTTTATAGGTTTTTTGCCCAATCACAATGTGCCATGAGGGATCAGACCACCAGGTTCCTATATGGGTTCCCTTGGTAACACTGAGTCAATTTGGGGCAGTCGTTTACTTTCCTAGGTAGCCGAAGCGGAACGTTCCTCCCCGCAAGTTTTCCTTACACACTTGAGACTTTCACTGCTGCCAGCCAAGAACTAGGATTTCTCCTGACAGACATCCATTTCCAATTTCAGACAAGAAACAACATGTATCATTGTCCTTGTGCCCAGCATTGGGTGAGACTGTTATACCAACCACTTTAAGTGGGTTCCTTTTGTATCCCCACTTTATATATTAGAATATGGAAGTTTAGGGCAACAAAATTTTCAACCTAGAGACACGATGCTAAGGAACTGTTAAGTTGCTACTAGAAATCCAAATCAAAGACCCTCTAGACCTTCAACTTGACATTTATATCATACTGATTACATTTACATTACAGATCACCTGTATCTACAATGGCATCTTCAGCACTTTCCTTAGCCCTTAGCCATCTTTATTTTTCCTCATTACATTTTTTAAATAGATACACACATATATTACAGGTAGCATAGTCATATGTGCCATTTATTTATTTGTTATTCATCATCCATGTTCCCACACTCTCTGCCTCTCTGTTTTGTCCTCAGCTGAGCCCCAGGCCTATGAACAGTGAGCATGTGGCATCAAGTAAGTGTCTGACACTTATACATGCTCAGTGATTTATTAAAATGAGAGTTCTTAAAGTTCTTTCATAATTGTGTTGTTTTCCCTGTAGCTGTTTTTGCATTAATTTTAGCTATTACAGTTTTTAAAAAACTTGTGAACTTTAGTTTTAATGCTAATAGAACATAGAAGATTGACACATAGAGAATTAGTGTCAGATAAAATGTGTGAAAAACAGAGGTTAAAATTTTTTTGCCCTAAGTGGGAGCTAATAAGATGACATTATTTCAAAACATTTCACAAAATGGGCAAGAAAATGGGTAAATGATTGTACTTTGGCCCAGGACACAGTAGGTCACTTAACAGAAAAATGCTTTGCAAAATTGTTATCAGGAAATTGCTTTATTCTTTTGAAATGTGAAATGCTATACCTTATCTTCTATATTCCACTTCAGAAATAACTATTTTATTTTGTCATTCTGCAAAGATATTTAGCTTTAGAGATTTCTTTTAAGTTGCTTAAAAGATTTTTTTTTTTTAACTGCAGCTTCTGGTCTCTTCAAGGTAGTGAAACGAAAGGCGTCTGTTCCTACTTTCCACAATATTGGAATTAGCCTCAAGAAAATTTAATAATTCAGGTACAATATAAATGCAAGAATAATAACTTTTTTATTTACTGCTGTCTGCCCTGGCCTTGAACTTTTAAGCCAGTCTTACTCAGGCACCTCCACCCACTCCCCCAGTCCTCTGGGAAATGAAAGTTGTTCTGTTGGCAGGAGTTGTCCTAGATGCCTCTCTCTGTTCTTGCTCTCACTCCATCACACCACCGGCCTACCACCCCCACTGAATGTCAGTCCTGATAATCCTTTGTCCTTGTCATCTTTTCTGGTTCCATGTTCCACCCTTAGTGTGGAAAACTAGCTTAAATGAATTTGGACTTTGGGTGTGGTACTCTGCAGACTTGGCTCCTGTTCAACTCTGGGTTCTTTTGGTGTTTGGTTTCTTTGTGCACAGTACTTTGTCCCTTTTGGTTTTAGTTTCTAAGATACAAACATGCCATTAGCAGCCAGGCAGGGTCAACTTTATTCCTCTCTGAGGATATTGAGCAATTATTGTGCTGGTAAGTTTATTTTTTACTCCCAATACAAAACTATTTGTCTCTAAAAGGCCAGGGATTTGTCTTCCAGATGTGAAAAACAAGTTCAAGCTATGGAACAAGCAAGATGCTGCAAGAATGTAAGGTCTGTGATAATATAAAGGTCTTTACAGGTAGGAAATCGTATTGAAGGTAGAGAATATGGTTCATTTTCTATTCCCTGAATCGCCCAGGGTGGTATGCTCTGTGACCAAGCAAGATTATGTATTTGCAGCACTGAATTAATCAGAGCAGGTACTCAATTTTTCCAAGAGATGACAGAGATGTTCATACCGTATTTACATAGTTTAACTATTAAATGATCCTTGAGGTTTCTCAGCTAAGGTTTAAGCATAATGAGCAGAAAAAAAGGTAAGCCAATCCTCCTTTTATGCATGCAAGTCAAAAAGGACAAGTGGTTCAGAAGAATCCATACTGAGACTGTCAAAGGCTCTGCCACTTCAACATCCAACACACAGAGCATGGTAGTCTTTTCTTAGGTACCATTTTCAGTGCATCAAAACTTGAGATGAATTCTATAGAATCTCACATGTCTGTGAAGGAAGAGTTTTCTGAAACATACAAAGCATGAATCAGCAAAAGGAAAGAACAGGAAACAATTCATCTGTTGCTATCATTAAGAATGACTGCTGAGCCCAAGGAGCTTTGCTGGACCTGCCATGACTGCATGTTTCAGGGACACATGTGAGAATATCCTTTAAGGACACATGTGAAAACAACCTTGATCAGTGTGAGGGAACTGTCATCTATTTGGGCGCCAGGCAGGCAGGGCTTGGATTCTGGGTTTCTGTAGGTGTTCTCTGGGAAAGTCAGTTACCTAGTTATGGAAGGGCTGGGAGCTCTTGGTGAAAGTGTAGTGTCTCCTTCGGGGGGGAAAGCCAGTCTCATAGGAAGTTAAGCTACTTTTGACAGCCCAAAGTATCAGTTGATCTCTCAATTGAGAAAATCTCAGGGTTATTTTCAGGCAACCCTGAGTATTGCACTAGGCCACCTGAATTGAAATGTTAGTAATTATGAATATTTTAGATATACTTAAGCTAATTGACAAGAAAAGACAGACTTATAAATGATTATATAACAGAGTTTGGTTTAGTTTTAGTTCTATACTTTCTATTGTTCTTTTTAATCCAGAACAGAAACCAAAATATGGAAATCCTTGTGCAAATTTGGTTCGAGATATACTTTGAAATAAAAGTGGATATAAATGGGAATATTGTGACATAAATATAACACATCATTATTTTAGTGGATGGAACAGCTCTGTGGGTCACAAAAATTTTGAGGTATGTGAAAGTTGTCTACAGCACATAATTTGGTATGTGTATTTATTTTCTCTGACTAAACTGTGGCATGCTTTAATCAGTCAAATTGATTAATCAATCATTATGTTCAAAGAATATTTCTCAGAATTATTATTATTTGGGGCGGGGGGTTACTGGGAATTGAACTCAGAGGCACTCAGCCACTGAGCCACATGCCCAGCCCTACCTTGTATTTTATTCAGAGACAGGGTCTCACTGAGTTGCTCAGCACCTACCTTGCTTTCGCTGAGTCTGGCTTTGCACTCGCCATCCTCCTGTCTCAGCCTCCCCCACTGCTGGGGTTACAGGTGTTGCTCCACTGGGCCCGGCATTGCTCAAATTTTTGGATTGCAATAATAGCATCATAACTTCAACTAGCTTGGCTCAAAGGGAGAATTTTTTAACAGGAAGATGAACAACGGCTGGACTATCTTTGTTTTTATCTCTTCTCTACTCTCTGAGTTTTGTGTTCATTTCTTCAGCCTCCTCTACACATGAAAGCATGCCTGGCAATATTACAGATTTCTCACCATGGGGGAAAATCTGTTTTCTTTGTTATATTTTTTTAAATTTCAGGAAAGGATTTTAGTCATTCCCAAGAAGGTTGTGTCCATGCAACTAGGACAGCAAGGAAGTACGATGCGGGTGACAGCCCTGGAGGACATACATAGTTGGACTCCAGGGACAAGCAGAGGCTCAGACAAAGTAGAAGCTCTCTGACTAAGAAAAGAGAAGTGACTGGCAAAGAAAACCTGACCCATACATTGTGTCAGGTATTTATTGAGCCCTTCATTTTAAATCTAGTCTCAACAGTCATATCATTTTGTTTACTAAGTCCATAAACTAAAGACGAATCTGTACAGAGTAGAAAACCCCAGCACATGGGAATTTCCAAAGCAGGTCTGCCTTCCATCAAGAAGGCTTTCTGTTCTTGTTTTAAAGCTATACCACTTTTGGGGTAAAACTTTACTGCACGGTTTTGCTTTTTGAACTTCATTCTGCTGGATAGTCAGTACTTTAATTGTATTTCTTGAAATTCATTTAAATCCCCATCAGCTCAATTAAAGCCTCTTCTTTTTCAATATTTCAAAACAAATTTCAATCATACTTCTACATGAAGGGAGTTTTTTTAGTTGTCTCTGAAGCTAGGTAATATCTTTCCACCCAAGAACTGAATTGCAGATGAATCTATGGCACAATTTTTTGGAACATTGGTATTTATAAAAATATTCACATATCAGTATTTTGTTAAATTTTTTCTAACTTTAAATATATAGTGTTAATTGGTGAAATTGAGCAGGCAGTTCATGTTCACTGCTGTAATATTGAACTATTTTAGTGGTATGAGGAATAGGTGTTGAGTAAATTCTGAATGAGATAGGTAAAAGAGGAACATCATTGTAGACTCACGAAATCAGCAGCAAAGTTTTCAAAATTTATGGGCAAAGCAACATTTAGATGTTACCAAAATGCATGTGTTTTGGAGACCATGAATATAGGTATCAAGACCATGAATGGAGTCTTGGTATCATTATGGCACAAACACAGCTTTTATAACAAACTTTAAACAACATGGCTAAATGCTGAATGACTCGAACCGCTTTAGATCCAGTGATAGGCTTGGCACTAGCAACACGAAAGCTGAGTATACGCACGCACACTTAGAACTGAAGCAAAAATGGAAATGGGTTCAATTCAGTCCAATTGCCATAACCTGTTGTTTTCAAAACAGTTGATTTTTTCAATGGAATCTCTCCTCTCTCTCTCCCTGGGATATGTGCTATAATTAATGTAATCTATTTGATATATTTCACCCAGGCATTTTGTTAACATTTTGTGTAACGTTCTGTTCTACTTTTCAGTTCGTAGCATGTGGCAGTTAGGAGTGGCAGATGCCACGTTCAGTGCTCTGCAGTCCCTGCTGTCAGGAGCTAGCTGTGACTGCGCAGTCCAGGTTTCCTTTATCAGCATTATGATAAGCAGCTGGGCATTTGCCTATCAGCCCATCTGCCAGCTCCCAGCAAAATTACACAAGTACTCTCTAGGTTGATGCTGGGGCCATGATTCAGATAATAAGCTCAGGTAATGAGGTACTACTCATCCACGCAGATATGTTAGTTTTAGGAAAACATTGTGGTAATGTTATGTTATTTGGGCCTAATGCAGAGAGAATTCTCCAAGAAAAAAAATAAATTTTTAAAAAAAAATCTTAATTTAAAATTTTCTTAAAAAAAAAAACTGGAAATTTCTCAATGAAAGATAGCAATATCCAACTTGGAAGGGATGATTAGTGTATTAAGCACTTCTAGAACATTCCAGACAAGTGTTGTATAATATCAACCTGAAACCTTCCAGTGATAGAAACACATTCATTCTTTTCTGTTAGAGACATATTTTGGAGCAGAGGGGTACCAGGGATTGAACTCAGGGGCACTCAACCACTGAGCCACATCCCTAGCCCTATTTTGTATTTTATTTAGAGACAGGATCTCACTTAGTTGCATATCGCCTCACTTTTGCTGAGGCTGGCTTTGAACTCATGATCCTCTTGCCTCAGTCTCCTGAGCAGCTGGGATTACAGGCGACCGACTAGAGGTATATTTTGAGAGGTAAGTAATTAGGATGGAAATAACATTTTAAAAAATATTCTAGGAAAAAAAGGGGCTATAAGAAGCTTATCCCACCCCGATTTCACCCTCTGTGATTCAGTGAAGGCTCCTCTTTCCTCCAGGTGGGTGTTCTGAGGAGCAAGTGGTTTAGAATATGTTTAGGGGTCTTCTGGAAGGAAGCAGATATAAGATATCTGAGAGTTTTTCTTGAGATTCAAAATTAGTTGTGTGGTTTTGGGATTTTAAAAAATGAGTCTTCAAATGGCTCTGATCAAGATCTAGGGTAGAACATGGAAATAATCCTTCTAAAAAAGTTTCATAATGGAAAGAGCTGGCTCCTGCTGTGGGTAGGTGGGTGGGAGCTGGGTAAGGTTATCCTGGGTCTGGGAGGTGTGTATGCTAGACCTTGTTTCAGATGAGCACAGAATCACGAGGAAAGACTTTCCCTGACGTGAGCAGGAAGAGGTTGAGTACATTGTGAAATACATCTGGCAATGGGGGTGCAGGGTGAGAAGTGGGGGTGGGAAATGATGCTTGGACCCAATCCAGACGTATGTAAATCTCAGTTACATTGAATTCCTTGTTATGTATTTTAAGTCCACAAAGACCTGTGTGTCTTTCAGGAATCTGATAGCAGATCTACCCAGGCTTCTCCTGCTCATTCTACACTTTCTCCTGTCTTCCTTCAAGGACATAGTTTGTAGCAAGTAGTCTTCTCTTATCAAACCTTTGCAGATGGATCTTCCCTAATCCAGAACTCTAAAATATAAAGTCTTCCAAAATCTGAAACTTTTTGAGTGACAACATGATGCCACACATGGGACATTCCTTAAAAATTTATCTTGTTACCTTCAGTCTATGTGTATAAGGTATCTAGAGAACATAAACAAATTTTATGTTTGTGTCCCATCTCCAAGACACCTCATTGTGTAAATGGAAATGTTCCAAAATCTTAAGAATAATCTGATATCTGATACACTGGCCCTGAGCACTCTGGATAAGGAATAAAGTTCTACATGCACTTAAATATCCTTACTTCAGTACTTAAAATATTGACTTAAATATTCTGTTAGGATCCAAATCACAACATATGTAGAGCATCTTCTGATCATTTCGAACATGTGGACTGTCACTAGAGAACTAGCCCCTTTATTCCTATGCTAGCTTACCTGATGAAGCAGATGCTGTCACGGACTCACCCACGTGTCTTGGCCCTCACTTTCCAGTTGGCACACCCAGCTTCCTTCTGCAGACACCTGTGACATTCACCTAAAGGCTCTTCCTCTGCCCAGGTGTGATCAGGTCAGAAACGGACCTGTCTTTGGGGGCACTCCTCAGTCTATGAAGATGGAAGGTGAAGAATGAGCACTCCAGCTTCCCCACAATCAGGGTGAGATTCCAGGTCAGGTTCCACATGATCATCACAGGTATCCAGCAGGACTGAGCCAAAGGTGAATACATAGGAACTTGCTGGATATTGCACCCTTGATTGGCCTAATTTCTCTTCCCTATCTTAATCTCCTATCGGTTTTTTCCTCAAATTGAACTACATTCACTGAAATCCTGGGTTTGCAGCCTGCTTCTGTGGGAACCCGAAATAACATACCTAGCTTAGTTCCTGAAATATGGGTATCTCTGAGGAGCACCCTTTCCTCTCCTGTGACCAGAAGGGATTATATCTATTACTTGCTGTATGTTTGTATTTATAATTGTGCTCAGATTCTGGCTAAAACATACATACAAAATATCAAAGATAGATAGGTACACTCCATTCCCCCAAAAGTTCGATGTTAGTTGCTACTTAAGAGGGTTAGAACTGAAAACCCCAAGGAGACAAATGGAATTACCTCTTGGTTCCTAAGATGTGCAATGGTATCACTTTATGAAGGTTTTATCTGAGTATCACTTTCCCTTAGATATGGATAACTGAGTCTACACTCGTTTAATAAATATTGTTGAGTATTCGATAACTGTGATGGGAAGGATACCAGTAAGTTCTCAGGGAGATTTAAGCATGGGGGAAAGTGATATGTTTGTTGGATAACAAATATGGCATTATTGCCAGAAGGTAGAATCTCAGTCCTGATTGCAAAAGGATAAAGTGTGGTATTCTGGGAAAGCATGGATGTGTTTGATTGATAGAGGAGAATGTTGGAAGGCCTCTGGTTGGTTATCTATAATCAAAAAGGAAAAATTAGGGGATAACAAGGAAAAATGTAGATTAATCAAGACATAGAAATATGAATAGGAGAGGTGGTGATACTGCCTGGTTTGAGAATCCTACTTTATAATGATGGATTTTGGAATTCCTTATCTGAAATCTTCCCTGCCTTCTGCTTTGCTAACTCAGGGATACCTCAGCCAGATACATTTCAGTAAAGAATTTGTGTAGGAACTACAAAGAAATTCTTCCAGTGGATGCATTTGTTTTTATCCTGGTGTGTTTAAAGTGCCATAGTGATAAAGAAACTGTATTTCTAAAAGTATTTTCTCTGCATATGAATTTGAGCAGCATGGAATATTCTGCAAGAATGATATCAAAAGGTATTCAAATCAAACATTTCTGGAAAAATATATAGCATTATTCATATGAAATCAATGTTATATTTTTATTCAACAGATATTAAAAAGGTTGTGATACTAAAAAGGTTGTGATAAGGAAAGATAATCATTGAGAAAGTAGAATATGTCAAGTAAGATGGTTTAGGAACTTAAGCAGCTCACTAGTCTAAGCAGATGCTACTTGTCTGACTCGGATGATTCCAGTTCCTCCATCAGACATAACTGCACTTGGTTCCATGTGACAGAATCCCAAATAGGTGGTTTATTTTACTCAAATAATAAAGAGACTGGTGCATGTAGATCAAGTTCAGTGAAGGTATTTAAAAACCAGACTTCCAGCTTCCTTTTCCATTAGCCATAGAGGATAATTCACAGTTAAAAGGGGACTGCCACACCTCCATTCATCTCATTTGCACTGAGGGTGAGAATAATGAAGAAAAGAGATGTGTAAATGGTACATACAAGATTAGTATGATCAGTATCTTATTCAGACCCTATAGTTTGCAGTTTGTTCAGATCTCCCACCTTGTTGTCTTTTATTTCCATATCATTGACCATAACTGTGACAAAGAACTATTGTCATTTCAAAGAAACCTCAGAAATTGAGCTTTTAGCTGAGTATACTACTACCCAAAATAAATTTAAGTTCCAATAGTAAGAGTGACAAAAGCTATTGGAAGTCAACTAGCAATGCCTGTTAAGAATTTCATTAAAACCAGACCTGTGAAGAATGTATCGAAGAGAGTTGGTACAAACACATTCTCTGAATTATTTATTTATGAATAAAAAATAAATAGACTGGAAAGAAATAATAGGTCTTGTCTACAAATTCAACTATTTCTGGTGTTTTAGAAACAAACCTTTGACTTGAATGGTTTACTTTGGTCATAGAGGGGACTTCATGATTCATAGTAACCACTCTGCTGTCTCCCCAAAGCATGAGAATTCTTCCTAATTTTCTATATAGATTTTAGAATCAGAGTAACTAATGTTTTAAATTCAACATAACATGTGATAAGTGATATAATTAGGGTAATATTCAAAATACTCAATAACTCATAAGACTTGGGCATTGTCCAGTCAAAACAGTTTCTATATGCCACCTAGAAACAATTGCCTTGGCTGAATATTACTTCTAGGTTTAATGGACCCACTCTCAGAAGCTATAATTTTATTGGTCTTTTGTGGACTCCCATAATCAGTGCTTAGGAATAATGCCCTAGATGATTCTCCTCTTTAGCCTGGTTTGAGAATCCTACTTTATAATGATGGACTTTGGAATTCCTTATCTGAAATCTTCCCTGCCTTCTGCTTTGCTAACTCAGGGACACCTCAGCCAGATACATTTCAGCAAAGAATTTGTGTAGGAGCTACAAAGAAATTCTTCCAGTGGATGCATTTGTTTTTATCCTGGTGTGTTTAAAGTGCCATAGTGATAAAGAAACTGTATTTCTAAAAGTATTTTCTCTGCATATGAATTTGAGCAGTATGGAATATTCTGTAAGAATGATATCAAAAGGTATTCAAATCAAACATTTTTGGAAAAATACATAGTATTATTCATATTCATATGAAATTAATGTTATATTTATATTCAACCAACAGATATTAATTATTACTAATTTATGAAACAGTTCAAATAAACCTGCATAGAATTATGCTAAGTAGAAAAGTCAAATGAAATAGAATTTCATTTATAGTACTTTTTTGGGGGGAGGGGTACCAAGGATTGAACTCAGGGGCCCTTGACCACTGAACCACATCCTCTGCCCTATTTTGTACTTTATTTAGAGACAGGGTCTTACTGAGTTGCTTAGCACCTCACTTTTGCTGAGGTTAGCTTTGAACTGGTGAGCCTCCTGCTTCAGCCTCATGAGCTGCTGGGATTATAGGTGTGTGTGCCTGGTTTATACTACATTCTTGAAATGTCAAGATTTTGGAAGGGGAGGCTAGATAATGTTAGTCAGGGGCTAGGGATAGTGGGCTGGGAGGAAGAAGGTAAATATGACTATAAATAGGGCAACATGAGGGATACTTGTGGTGTGGACAACTCAGTGTCTTGACTGTGTCCGTAAATGAACCCACACAGGTGGAAAATTCGTATAGAACTTACATAACACACACACACACACACACACACACACACACACACACACACACGAGCGCGTGCGTGCATGCATGCATGACTAAAAACAGAACTCTGAAAATCTGAGTAAAATTAATGAGTTTTAACAAATGTCAGCATCATTGTTGTGATATCCTACCATAATTTTGCAAACTGTTACCACTGGGGGAGCCCTGCTAATGAACTTCCTGTGCTAGTTCATATGACTGCAGGTCAATGTACAGTTCTTTATTTATTTATTTTTATTAGAGCTTTATAGTTATCATTGTAGTTGGGTTCATCCCAACAAACTCATACATGCATGGAAATCAATTTAAGTTCATATACCCCATTTTCTTCCCCCTTCTCCTTCCTGTCATCCCTCCCCTCTCCCATTTTCCTTCCTCTACTAGACATTATTTCACTTCTCTATTACTTTATATTTGATTGGTTCTCAATGTTGTCCTATCCTTCCCTCCCCCTTTCTTTTATTTTACTCTAGCTTCTGTGTGTGAGAGAAAACATTTGACCTTTCAGTTTTTGAGTTTGGCTAATTTCACTTAGCATGGTATTCTCCATTTCATCCATTTGCCAGCAAATGCCATAATTTCACTCTTTTTTTATGACTGAGTAGAACTCCATTGTATGTATATGTATACATATACATACACACACACACACACACATATATATATACTACAATTTACTAATCCATTCATCTACTGATGGGCATCTGTGTTGATTCTATAATTTAGCTATTATGATGTGACTGTATCACTGTAACATGCCAATTTTAGATCTTTTGAGAGAATACTGAGGAGTGGGATAGCTTTGTTATATGGTGGTTCCATCCCTAGGTTCTTGAGGGTTCTCTATACTGCTTTCCAGAGTGGTTGTACTAGTATGTAGCACCATCAACAATGTACAAGTGTATCTTTTCCCCACACCCTTGCCAGCATTTAATGTTTATATTCTCTTTCTCTCTTTTGTACCAGAGATTGAACCCAGGGTACTTAACAACTGAGCCACATCCCCAGCTCTTTTTATATTTTTAACTAGAGACAGAGTCTCACTAAGTTGCTTAGGCCCTTGCTAAGTTGCTGAAGCTGGCTTTAAAATTGCAATCTTTCTGTCTCAGTCTCCTGAGCTTCTGGGATTACAGATTTGTGCCACTGTGCCCCACTATTGTTTGTATTCTTGATCATTGCCATTCTGACTGAAGTGGATGAAATTACAGTATAGTTTTGATTTGCATTTCCCTGATTGCTAGAGATACTGAATATTTTTTTCATATACTTGTTGGCCATTTATGTTTCTTCTTTTGAGAAGTTTCTGTTTAGTTCTTTTTCCCATTTATTGATTGGGTTATTTGTTTTTTTTTTTTTTTTTTGGTGTTAAGTTTTTTTTAGTTCTTTGTATATTCTGTATATTAATCCTCTATCAGAGGAGTAACTGGTCGACATTTTCTCCCATTCTGTAGGCTCTCTCTTCATTAATCATTTTCTTTGAGAAGCTCTTTAATTTGATGGCATCCCACTTAGAGATCCTTGGTTCTATTTCTTGTACTTTGGGGTTTTGTTAAGGAAGTTGACTCCAGTACCAAATGATGGAGTGTTGGCCCTATGTTTTCTTCTTGGAGTTGTATAGTTTCTGGTCTAATTCCTAAATATTTGATCCATTTCAATTTGAGTTTTGTGTGGGATGAGAGCAAGGTGTCTAATTTCATTTTTTGGCATATAGTTATCCAGTTTTCCCAACACTATTTGTTAAAAAGGCTACAAGATATATTTTTACTAGATATATTTTTGACACTTTTGTCAAATATCAGATGGCAATAGGTATGTGGGTTTATATCTGTGTCTTCCATTCTGTTCCATTGGTTTTCATGTCTCTTTTGATGTCAATGCCATACTGGTTTTGTGACTATTGCTCTGTGGTACATTTTCAGATTAGGTATTTGTGATGCCCCCGGCTTCATTTTTCTTGCTTAAACTTGCTTTGGCTATTCTGGATCTCTTATTCTTCCAAATGAATTTAAGAATTGCTTTTTCTAGTTCTATGAAGAATGTCATTGGCATTTTGGTGGGGATTACATTGAATCTCTATATCACTCTTGGTAGTGTGTCCATTTTGACAGTATTGATTTTGCCCATCCAAGAACGTGGGATGTCTTTCCATCTTCTAAAATCTTCTTCAATTTCTTTCTTTAGTGTTCTATAATTTTCATTGTAGAATTCTTTCACCTCCTTGGTTAGATTAATTCCCAAATATTTAATTTTTGAGGTTATTGTGAATGAATGATTTTCCTGATTCCTTCCTCAGCTGTATCAAAATATGTTTTCTTGACAAAAATTTGTTACAAAATTCTGAGACAATATGTTGGGAAGAAAGAACAAACTAGAGGAAGGAATTAAAAAGGAATTTTGAGGAATGATGAACATAAAATTAGAGAGTAGGGGAACAGCAATTCAAAGCGGGAAAGAATATCAGGTACAATACTGGTAAGAAAAGTCATTGAAACTCTGAATATGAGAATCTTATCTAGAAACTGGATGTTTAAGAATACTAAACCTTTAAAATTGCATCTCTTGAAAACTAGTAATCTGATACATGCAGCATAGATTGTGATAGAGTCAGAAACCACCTCAGAATCTCCTGTAGTAATACAGATTTAATTTGTAAACAGGCTCTTTTTATGGAGGAGCCTGCAAGAATACAAAGAAATCAATATTCATTAACAAGGCTTAGTATGGGGCTTTGAATTCAAATAGAACCATAATTCTAAAACAATGATAGCAAAAATAAAGAATTCAAATGAGAAGTTGAATATGTAGAACCTGGTGAACTCAGTTTACTTACATTTAGTGTAATGGGTAGAAATTTCTCAGGTTTTAAGCTGGAAATCAAAAAATGTAACTTTTTTTATTATTTGAATTAATTTCTATCTAATGTGATGATGAGATTAATTTATGCTCTACTAACTGTAGAATTTATCAAGCATCAACTCAAGGTTTTTCTAGTCATTTTGGTGATCCCTTCCTCCTTGCTTTTCTAAATTATTCCTAAATTTCTGGCAACTGGGGAGGTATAATTGGGGACAACTGGTTTGTGGTTATTGATTTTCTACCTAGTAAGTATTGCTGCAGATTTACTCTTTCTGTTGCTCCTTCCAGAGAGGTACAGGACACTTCTTGTGTATGAGACACTTTTAAATGTCTTTCCATCACCTTGTATTGATCTTGCTGGGCTGTCCTGGGCTTCACAAGGAAAAAGAAATGGAGCCATTATTGAAAAAGCACAAATGGGTGCTTTTTAACCATGAATAAATATTATTTTCATAGTCACTTTCAGGTGATAAAACTTGTCTAGTTAAGTGTTTCCAGGTCAAGGTAGTTATCATAATTTTAATCTGCACTCAAAGTCAAAAGACTTTTCATCTTTTTCAGCTTCTGTCTGTGCCTCTTTGTATCTCTCCCCACTTACCACACTGTGTTTCACCACACCATGGTCAAAGCAAGTGAAAGATCTTTTTGGTATGGGGCTGTAATTTTCTGTCACAACACTGGGGATGGGACAGACTGCATGGTTTCCTTGAAGCTCCTACCCACAGCCCACCTTTGGAGAGCCTGTCTCTAACAGTTGTTTCTAGGAGGTAGTCCATCTTTATTTTGACTGGTTTCTTTTGTCTTCTTCAGTCCTGGGCACCCAATGTTATTGAGCTTCTTTCTCACTAGTCCTCTCAGAGGGATTTGGGAGAAGGACCTAATCCCAACTTTTCAAAGCCAGCTTCATCTTAATTTTAGCTAGTTTGTGTAACAAAGTCTCAACACAACTGTGTTTTGTTTTGCCACCAGGGCAACAAGTCAATTATAGTTTTGCCCCTTTATATTTCTCAGGTGAGGATCAATTACCAGTCTACCATACCCTCCAAACAGAATCCATCTCTGAGAAATGTTTAAAGTCCTTGTTTACTGACTGGAAATTGAAGGGTAAACATCTTCCTCTCTCCCCACTTGAGTAGAAGGGAAAGAGTCATAGTTCGCTAACATTTTTTTCAATATTCAAATCGTTCAGCGTTTTTATACAACTTTAATAGGGATGAAGGATTAAGAATCACTTCGCATCCTCTAGAACTCCTCCTTTGCAATTCCTTCATCTTAACCTTGCTCTTTACTTTGAAATATGGTATCTGTCCACTTAGTGTCTCAATGCCGAAATCATTTTAACATCCTGTTGTATTTGGTACAAATTCTTTCTGGTCTGGTTTCCTCAAAATTATAGAAGCTTCTTTTGTTCCCACTTTTCTAGTATGAATGGACATCTCAAATACCCTCTAACATTATTGACAATTCTGAGAAATAAAAGCAGAGGAAAGAAGTAACATAGACCCTGTAACAGATTAAGCTAAAAGTGACACCAACTTCAGGCAGGGATCTCTCAACAGTAGATGCCCTCAGTAGGCCAGATACTGATCAGACATTAGGAAACAATAAAAGGGAAAACAGAACCCCTATTGATTTTTTAGGACATTTTAAAAGCATGAGTTCTACTCCATTTCCTCTCTGAAACATTTTCCCTCTGTTTTGTGTGTAGAAAGTGTGAACAGAAAAATACTCTTATAAATAGTTTCTCTTTTTAATAAAAATCAATGCAATAATACCAGCAACTGCTCACATACATTACCATAACAATTTTTAAGTACAATATGCAAAACTGTCTTACTTTTCCTAGTTTGGATTAATTTTAATCTTTCATGTCAGAGTTAAAATGTTTAAGGAAAGAGGAGATTGTGAAGGTCACTTAAGCAGCATCCTACACAGTGTGTTGATGAACCTCTAGCTTAACCAACCTCAGCTTTTGTCTGGACATTATTACTGCAGGGAAGTCATCATAGATCTGGACACCGAGATGGATTGAGACAGTCAGTCATGGATGAGTGATTAGACTGTGTGATGTTTGGGGTGCTCTACAGCTTGTGAGTCTACTTTCATATCTTTGTATTTCCTATTGGTATTTTGCTAATTGAAATATTAATATCTGTTGGCCTAATTTCACACATTACCATTGATGGTATTCTGCTGTGATGCATACTCCCAAAGAAAACTTGACTATAACTTTCCCATTCATATAGGTCTGAAGCTATGTGACATTCAGTAGCAAACTCCATCTCTGATCTTTCCAGCAAAATCTTGGTTCATTAATGGAAAACAGCAATACATAGATAGGTCAGCTTCAAAACTTTGCACTCATTCCCATATCCTGTTTTAGAACTTTTATGGTAAAATTTTAAAATTTGTAGTAAGTGAATCTATTTGTTTCTGTTTCCGATATTTCTTAAGGCAAGAAATACACACTTTAAAAACCTGAATATAAGTCAAACTCCAAAACTACTTCTCCATCACACAGAGATATCCAAAGAGAGTAATCATTCTAGTGAGGAGGTCAGAGGAGGACTGAAAGAATGTTCCCCTGTTTATTTGCCCTTAATCAAGTTCCAATTGATGGGATCAGCATGTTCTCAATAGGGTTTTGTAGAATCCAGTTATCTCTCAAGACCTCTCTCTAGATGTCATTAGATATTTTATGAAAAAAGAATTTGACAGTCAATTATTTTGAAAATATGTGCATATTATATTGTTTTGTGGAGACAAATGTCCTTAACATTGAGAAGTCTCAAAACAACAATTCTGTTCAGTTAATCCAATGCCTGACCCTAGAATTTCCCTTTCCTTAAGGCGTGGTGGTACATGCCTATAATCCCAGCAACTAGGAAGGCTGAGGCAAGAGGATCACAAGTTCAAGGTCAACCTCAGCAACTTAGTGAGGCCCTAAGCAACTCAGTGAGATCCTGTCTCCAAATAAAGTATAAAAAGGGCTGGAGATGTGGCTCAGTGGTTGAGCACCTCTGGGTTCAATACTTGGTACAAAAATAGTGAACAAATTAACAAAAAACATGTTCCATACAATACCATATGAGTACCTGGACCTGTGTTTTTAAGTACATACAGACATATATACACATATATATGACTAAATTAAACAGAAAAATACATCAGGAATAACCTAGTCAGAAAAAGAGTGTTATTTATAACACCATTTCATTTGTATATAAAATAACATTCACTTTTCCAAAGTCGCTATTGACTTTCACTAAGTTTACTCTCTAATAAAACCCCTATGTCTTTTTTCTCCTCAAATTTTACTGTGTGGTTCTTGTTAAATATTTGTGAAGATGTAAGCAGAAAAGGTGGTAACATTTCTTTTAAATTCCATTCAATTTAATGCAATTGATTCTGTGTCACAGACATTAAACCAAAGGTGAAAAACACATTTGTAATATGGTAA
This sequence comes from Sciurus carolinensis, assembly GCF_902686445.1. Lineage (NCBI taxonomy): Eukaryota > Metazoa > Chordata > Mammalia > Rodentia > Sciuridae > Sciurus > Sciurus carolinensis. The sequence goes on along the minus strand of NC_062220.1, from coordinate 31,642,542 downwards.
TTTAATTATATTATGAAAACTTTTATTTCTGTAGCCAGATAATATTTATTTTTAAAAGTGTCATAAAACATTTAAATATGCCACACTTTTCTCATTAAAAAGAAAATTGTGTCAGAAAATATTACCATAGTTAAAAATTTTATACCTGGCAATCACTCTTACAGAAGATAAAAGTCAGACTCCCATACCTAATTTGAGAGAACAGCAGAAATAGAAATTATAATACTGGTTTATTGATAAACTTGCTCTTTAATTTTCAGAATGTTACCAGACAGAAAAGTCTAATTAACCCTAAATGCTATCTTAAAACCACACTCTTCTTATGCTGACATTTCTCATTTGAAAAGTGACATGGAACATACTATATAAAACCAGGAGTTAAAAAGACAGTTGAATGAGCTTTAAAAACCAACCAAACAAAAATAAAATGATTCATAATAATTAATTTGTATTTTTTACCACATTACTGTAATAGTGCAAAAGTATGAGGTAGCAGTAAGTCTTTATGTTTAAGTACACTGAATATTGTACATCAGTGTACATTCTTATGGGCCTGGGGAAATAGCCCCAAATTGTTGCCACACCAATGACAGTCTTAAAATTCTGAGTCATCTGAATTTTTATATCTTTGATTGCTCTTTAGATAGAAAATTACATTCCATTACTAATAACCAAAAAAGGCAAAATCCCTCCAAATTTTCAAATTATTCTTAATGATAAAAAAACATTTTGTTGTTTCACAAAGTACTAATTCAACTTGAGCAATGAGGATGTGCTTATAAACACATTCTGTGTATATAAAATTAAGGTTTAAGAGGAAGTAGATTTTGTAGGTTCTATTTTAACATTTTCTAGTTTAGTTGTCTGTATTTTAAAAAAATACATTTTATGGTATAAAACATCAAGGTATTTTGTATCTGCAACTTTTTAAAAATATGCCTTTTGTTATCAACAGAGCTTGGTTTTTCAGATACACTTCTTTTGTTGTCATTATGCTTAGAACCTCCAATATGAATATGCATCCCATGAACACTAATTGAGAATCTATTAATATTGTGATACAAAATAAAAATATGGAATTAAAGGCCAAAGGATTTGATATACTCTTGACCAAAACATATAAGGGGTAGCTATTTCTTTTTCTGCAACAACCAAAGTTGTCATTAATACAACATGTATCTTATATTTTTCCATCTGTGTAGGCAAATTTTATTTTAAAAGATATTCTTTATTTGGAACTCCCAACTAGGTCTATGAGCAAAATTGCTTTGTGGGAGAACAGAGAAAAGAAAAACTTAAAGGCAAAGTAGAAAAACAAGAAAATGGGAAAAGTGACTAGAATGAAGGAAATTCTATTTTTAGGACATATGCATCTGATTCAGAAAGTGCTGCAGTAAACAGAAAGGGGATTGTTATGTTTGGGAACAGTATTCATTTTCCAGAAGTTTAGCTATAAATATCAGCAATGAGTATGCAGAGATAGTATACAAGTTACATATTAGCCCATTCATTCACATTTAAACACACAGGAAATGAGAGGGAAATTGCTTCAACATGACAAACATCTTTAAATATTAAAAAAAAAATGCATTTGACTGATTGGAAAAAGATTCCTACTCAATTTCTGCCTGCCAAATATCTGAAACATCATATTGGGAAAATAGAGCATATGGAAAGGAAACAAAATGGTATATACATTTTGTTGATAGAAGGGAATGTGATGTAAAAAGAAATATGAATGAAAAGGAATCACTATGTAACTTTTATCCCTTCCTCTAGATTAATATAAATTAAGAGAGAGAAAACAACTTTCAGGTTATTCTGGAATAATAAAGCAAAATGTAAAAATTTCCCAGGTTGTTCTGCTTTTTAGAAAAACAAATTATTTACTGCAACACCCTATCCAGAAATGGTATCCCTAGGAACATGCCATTCTCCAAAACCTTTCTCCAGGCTTATCAAAATTCTCCAAGTGTCCTTCAACTTGTTAGAATCACCTGGGGGCACTTTAGAACCTATCGGGCCACCTCCAGAGTTTCTGATTGGTTTGGCTTGGCTTGAGGCTTAAGAGTTTTTTGAAATTCCTCAGGCGACTGACTGAACTGTACCCTCAGGGTAGAGAACCACTGAGCTGAATGATGTCTAAAGAGCTAATGTGTGGGGGCAGTGGAGAGAGAGAAATAGAGAGAGAAGAGAGAGAGAAGCTTAGTGAATCAGTGATTCTCTGATAGAGTAAAATTAGGGGAAATCATTTTGAGTACAGTGAACAGTCAATAAAAAAGAAATTCCTTTCTTCAAGAACTGCCAGCCTCTGTCTCCCTCAGCATAGCCTGATCTCAGTTGAGTTTTACCATCAACCCCTCTGTGCTTGGTAGTTAGCTTCTGAAAGGAGCAGTGGGTTACGATGGAGGTGAAAGAGGTTTGTGCAATGGGGTCATGGGAAAAAGCACTATTCATGTATTTTCTCTCCTTCCTTCCTTCCTACCTTCCTTCCACCAGGGATTGAACCCAGGGGCACTTCACCTCTGAGCCACAATCTGGGCCCTTTGTTATATTTTATTTAGAGACAGGGTCTTGCTAAGTTGTTTAGGCTTTGCTAAATTGCTGAGATTAACTTTGAACTCAAAATCCCCCTGCCTCAACCTCCTGAGCTGTTGGGATTACTGGTGTGTGTCACTGCACCTGGCTACATGCTTCCATTTTTAAGTACCATAACTCTTAACATTATGCTTTTGTGACTATTTTAAAGACTTAAAATGATTACAATTTTGTCTTGGGGAATTAATGGTTTTTGCTGCCTTTGAGAGTCAAAGCTATATCTCAGGAGAGTGGTTTAGTTGCAAATGACATTTGGGTTACTGTCATCATTAATCACCTGCTGAATAGCTAACATAAAGGTATGTTAGACTAGACAGAACTGGCTAAAGCAGACTTTTGGTCCCATACCAGATTCAGAGAACTAAACATTCAAGGTAGATGCTCAGGAACTTGTTTTAAAAAAATATTCCCCAAGAGTTATAACCTTGAAATGATAAAGTCCTTTACAAAATTAAACATTTTAAATTATAAAAGTTAGATGTATATTTTCAAACAAGAATCAGAAATGTCTGCTTATAAGCAAAGACAAATGAAAAATGGGAAAAATAGAAATAAAGAGCAAAAATTTACTGGAAAATGAACCAAAGATATGAATAGACAATTTATGTTAAGTGACATACATATTAAATGACTCTTAAACATGTGTAGATATATTAAACTTCATTCACAATGAGATACAGTAAATTTAAACTACACTGAAATGTCATTTATCAAAATGCCAAAAATTCCAATCTGATAACTACTGTGTTAACTGTTGAGAAATTGCCATGTCTCAAATTGGCATATTTTTATTACAATATTTTTTATTTTTATAGACACATTTGTGTCAAATTGGCATTTTTTTATGGAGAAAAACATGTGAATACCAATTATCTTTAGTATGTCTTCAATTGCTTTTTGCTTTTTTCTTTTCACTATAATTCTGTTATTTTGGCACTTTTATATCTATACTCTGTATCTCCTTGTTTTTATTTTTCTTAAAAATTATTTTGTGCTACATTTGGGCAGTTTTAAAGTTACTATCCAACCAAGCATACAATTGTGATGTCTCTATCCTTCAACCCAAGCACATTGTCACAGGTTTCACATTTTTGGACTCAAGTTTTCCTTTTTGTTCTGCTTTTCTTGTGGTGGCTTCACCCATGCTTGATTTTGGAGAAAGAAACTAGTAGATTGGACTAGTATAATGCCTAGTGTTATGATTTGGATGTGAGGTGTCCCTCAAAATATCATGTGTGAGACAATGCAAGAAGGTTCAGAGGAGAAAAGATTGGGTTGTCTTTACCCAATCAGTGAATTAATCCCTGACAGTATTAATTGAGTAGTATCTGGAGGCAGGTAGGGTGTAGTTGGAGGGAGTGGTTCATTGGGGGCGTCGCCTTAGAGTATACATATTTGTATTTGGCTAGTGGAGTCTTTTTCTGGGCTTCGTGATGATGTGAGCTGCTTCCCTCTGCCACACTCTTCCACCATGATGTTCAGCCTCTCCTTGAGCCCTGAGGAATGGAGCTGGCCTTCTATGAACTAAGACCTATACAATCCTGAGCCCCCAAATAAACTTTTTCCTCCTTTACAATTGTACTGGTAGGGCCATTCAGTCTCAGAAGCCAAAAAGCTAACTAAAACACCCAGGTAAGATTAAAAGAGTTCTTAAATACACTAAAATGCAAGAACCACTATTCTGAACTTTACCCTATTATTTCACATTTTCATAGATTATTGAGTCTGACTTCAAATTCAAGCTTTATTATTTTTTTATTTCGTTGGACTTGGTATAATCAACATTTCTAAATTTCTTTCCTTGTAAATAAGATAAAAATAATATTATCTACCTTATCTGCTTCACCTAGTTGCTATGAGGAATAAATAATAAACTCTGCGAAGCAAGAAGTAAAAGTAAGTTTGTTAATGCAAACAAGACTCAAGGGATTATAGTTCTATAAAGGCATCCTGATAATCTGAGGAAGCTTGCATGCTTTTCTACTGAGCAGAACCTCTCAATGGTCGTTAAAATGAATAAAACCAGTGAGTCGGACATGCAGTGTACTTCTCATGGTGTGTCATCGGCCAGACTGGCGCACTGGTCAGACCATAAATAATCACAGACCCTGTCAAAGTTCTCCTTATGCACTGATGTGATAGCGCAAGCTTCCCTAGGACTGATGAGAGTAGATGAGATGACTGGGTGAACTATGCAGGGGTCTTCTATGACGACCTTAGAAATGACCACCTGGATGTCCATTGTTAACAAGGCAGATTTAGTGGCCAGCAGATGTCAGACAAACTACTTTTAACGAGCCAGTAGCCAAATATAAGTCCAGGACCAAGTAGCTAAATGGTAGAAAGTGCAATATCATTAATGCCATTTAGAGAATTACCATAACATGTTTCAGATATATATGGAAAACACTTAGGCTTACAGCGTGTGCTCACCTTGGAAAGGTGTCTAGAAGACTTCACTTGGTGGCCACAGTTCATTTCTGAAGTCTAGATGTGTTTCTCAGCCTTGCAATCTCCAAAACTGACTTTTATTTTTTCACTCCTGCCCGTAGCCCAAGGGAAACCTGTATTAAATTCCAAACTGCTGTAGACCATATGAATATTAACTTGTTAATTTATGAGGAGAAATAACTAATAGAGGGATAAAAGAAACCAAAGTGTGTATGGTCAGCACATTCTTTTCTTCTAGGAAGAGTAATATGGAAAACTACATAATTATTGAAAAACCACTTAATGAATATAGAATCAAAACAAAGGAAGATGGATAGAAAAATAGAATATGCAACAGAATCCCTCAGGTAGTCAAATGCATTTAGCTTTACAGTAGCCATTGTTTTGGAAACAAAACCAGAAGACCTGTGGTCCTTTGGCCAAGATCACTTCCATTGACAAAGGTTGGATGAATGCTGCTGGTGTTGAATCAGAGCCCCTCTGACTCTAGTATCTCTGCTTTGAAAGAAAGCCTCAAGGACAGATATGGTTTAGAGCTGGTTTCTGATAAGTTCAATGGCAACACTTCTAGGGCAGTTACAATGCCAAGGTATAACCCCAGAAGCCATTAAAGAAAATTTAAAAAATTGGCTGATAATCAATTATCTAACAACAGAATTAATAAGTAAAATAAAAACTTTTATTAAATGAGTAATTGAGTATCTATAATACATTATTCATTCTGTGCAGGGTGCTCCAGATGGACATTATTAAAAATAGTATTAACCTTAAAGAGCTTATGGTCTAAGTTTAGGATTGATCTGTTCAACAAAGGGCTCAATATAAATAAGTGCAGGGAGAAATGGAAAAAGCAATAGTCTATAGTCAGGAGAAAATCCTTCTTATTTATATCCACTAAATCCAAAATCCTCTCCATCTTTCAAGTTTTAAACCCCATGCAATTTTTTTAGTTTATCTACTGCTAATTTTCAAGTTTAGCAATTTAGAAAGAGCGCTGACCGTATCGAGTGTACACATTAGTTTTGTGTATGATCAGCCTGAGTCTTAGGGAAGGATGAAGTCCCAGCACTGACTTCCTCCTACCTCTCACCCACCACCTCTCTTTGAGCTTAATCCATGTTCCAACAGAGGCACACCTTCCCAAGGAAATGATGCTACTGCCCTCTCACCTGACTCTACACTTCTACACTGGGATCCAAATAACAAAGTCAATATAAGCTTGATCTAAAAATAAGCAGTCAAATCTATTTCTACTGAAATGGTATTATGTAGGTATTCTTTAGTTAGAGAAAAGCCCACGGGTGGTGCTAGACTGACTCAGTGTGATTCACTTACTTATTTGGTGGACAGAGTGGGCAAAGTTGTTCATCTTCTTGCTTTTCCACTCTTTGTGGGGATTTTACTAAGAAGGCACAGCCATGACCTGCTGCCTTGGAAATATGTTCAGTGGACTAACATCACAGGAATTGCTGAACCTGTTTTGTGGAGGTCATCTAATTCTCAACATAAGGGTTCCGGGCAGAAAAACTGTCTATATTTCTTTGATAATGAACCAAATATCTCCACTCCAAAACATTGAGACTGCATTTCTTTAAAACGGCTTTCCCAGAAAATAGCCTGTTGCCAGACAACTAGTAGTATTGCCTTTAGAGGCTAAGCTCACTCGTATAACCTCTATGGAGTTCTGTCCCAAGTGTGTTATTAGCTAAAGCACACAGCCCTTAACTTGCAGTATCAAGCAGTCTTCAAATACTTCCCTAGCAAAGTGTTGCTGTTTTTATACCAACTGTAGATCACCTCTACAACCCTGAAAGAGAAAATAGAACTACCAAATCCATGAGACATAGTCAAATATTTAATGCAGATTCAATCAAAATTTTACTTATGGTGAAAAAGTCACATTTAGAATATATTATTAGAATCATTATATTATTTTAATTCTCACTGCTGTGTTATTAGTAGTATATTGTAAATATACTTAGAATGATAGCTCTAAATCTAAATTTTCTGTAACAAGGTTGACTCTAAATAACTCTAGTGAATATTTATCAATGAACATGTACCAGTCAATAGCTTAATGTTTTATGTATATTAGCCCACCATATCCTGACTTTTTATGAGAACTCCAAAGAACACATAGCTTGGGCAGTATGCCCAGATCACACAGTAAATGCAGAGTTGGAATTTGATCTGCGTGGTTATAGATTCTGTAATCTTAGTATCTGTTATAATACTGAGTTAAAGTTAAGCATACACAGCTTGTAATACATAATGAAGGAAGTAAAGGAAACGTGTAAACTGGTTTAAATAACAAACGAGATTAACATTTTACTTAACATGTTTTCTCACAATGTCAATTTTAAAAATATCTTAAATATTTTTATTTTGAACTTATCACAAACTTACAAACTAGTTGTAAATGTAGCACAAAGAACTTTTCTTTTTTCTTCCCCTGAATCACTTGAGTTGGGGGTGAAAGTCCTGAATTCATCAGTGTCTGTTTCATTCTCCTACCTATATACAATTCAACCATCAAAATAAATAAATACATTTGTATGTAGATATAGTCCTATGATATTCTGGAGAGTTTATTGAAATTTTGCTAGTAGTCCCAATAATGTCCTTTATTAGATGTTAAAATACCAAAAAAAAAGTACATGAATTTTGTCATGTCTCCTTTTGATGGGATATCTTGTATCTATATGCATGAATGAATTTAGTTTGTGTTTTTCTTTTTCTTATTTCACTGGTTTGGTGTGAAGGACTCAATTTATATAAAAGTATGGATGTTGGTCCATTTTTTCTGGTCTGAGATTTTTAACTTAGCAAAAGCATTTTTTTTTTTTCTTGTAAGATTTATCTGTAATACTCTCAGCTTATGTCTTTTGTGGGAAAAGTCTGTTTACCAAAAAGGTACTAGATTGTTTTTTTAATTTTGTTGATCATGTAATTTTCCCACTCTTTCTACATCATTGATTTCTGTACTTTATTGCTTTTTTTCTTATACTTTATTTCATTATCTTTCTTAGTAGACTGTTTAACTTACATTCCCCATTTTAAAAAATAAATGTTTTACACTCCTAAATTTACCCCTAAGTATCATTTGTTGCCTCATTTATATTTTGATATGCCTTTTCGTTGTCATTTAGTTTGAATATTTTGCAATTTTCACTGTGATTGATTTTGTAAGTTATTTCAGAATGCATTTATAAAATTCTAGGCATTTTTGTTTTAATTTAAATGTTTCTAGTCTTTATTTACTTTACTTGAATTTTGATCAAATATCATATTCTATATGATATTAATTCTTTTGAATTTATTGAGAATTCGTAAACTAGTATGTAGTCAATATTCATAAAAAATTCCTTAGGTATGTGAAATAATGTATATTTTCTGGCTTGGAGATGGGTTATTTGTGGGTGTGCACACCTGTGTGTGACTGTGTGTGTGTGCGTGCACATGTGCATGTGTGTGGGTGAGATAAGTATAGCTGACTCGTGATAATACTGTTCAATTTTTTATACTGTTTACCAGTTTTTGCCCAAATAGTCTATTTGATATTTGTCATTTTTACTACTTGCCAATTACTCCTGTAAATCTAAATTTTTTAGTATCCTTTATACTTCAGATTTTTAAAACAGTGCTCCTCATTATTCCTACTAAAATTTACATATAATTTCTATTTTGTCTGATATTTATATACCATATTTCTTTTGATTGACATTGCCTGATATATCTTTTTCTATAGCTTTATTTTAACCTTTTTATGAGGTGTTTTATATATATATATATGTATACACACATGCATATATATACACACACACATATATATACATATATATATTTACTGAGATTGTTGATGAGGGTGCACTATTTTTATAATTTTTAGGTGTTTTTATGTTCCCATCTTTTCATATCTCTCTTACCCCCTGATAACCTGCCTTCTATTCTCTATGCCATATCTTTTCTTCTACTCAGTTGAAAGTCATAGATTTCATGTTATTTGTTTAAATTGTTGGACTTAAACTTATAAAAAAATTGTATATTTTTATAATAAAATCAATAACTGCTAATGCTAATATCTTCTTCACCAGAAAAAAATGCTCACTACCTTTAACTAGGCATATGTGCTTATCATCTTGTTACAACTCTTCAGAATCTTTTTAAAGTTGATAATCTAATTATGTGCACTAATTTTTTAAAAAGTTAATTTTAGCACTCATCTACTCATCATTCTTAATGTATTCCACACACTTTCTCTTTGCTTGTTTTTCATCTTGCTGAAGTATAAATAATCCCCTTAGTGAGTTGCCTTGATCTTTCTGATAACTGTTTTATTAGGCCTTCACTCTTGAATCATAGGCTAGATAGGTTGACAGGTTTTTCCTTCGAAACTTTAAAAGACGTTTCTTCTGCTATGGAAAATTCTGTTGCACACTTAAAAGTTAATTTTTGCTGGTAAACCTGGTCGCTCTTCAAATATTATGCTTCTTTTTGATATTCTGCATTTTTGCTATGATAAGTTTGATATAGATTCATTTTTATTCATCTTTTATAAATAAAGACTTTTTTGGTATGAGGACCCATCTTCAAAAATTATTAAAATTATTTCTTCAAATGTTGCCACTCCATCATTTTCAACATAATTTCTTTTTAAACTCCAGTGATGTCTTCAGAAATATGAGTCATATAATTCCTTTTAAATTTTCTAGTGTCACAATAAACAAAAAAGAAACAGCTGAAATTAATTTAAAATATATAACCCAATATATACGTGCTATCTTCATTTTAAGATACAATCAATATAAAATAATTAATGAGACATTTCAATTTTATCATAAAAATGCTATAGACTGAATGTTCCTGTCAGCCTCCAAATTTATATGTTGAAATCTTAACACCCAAGGTGATGGTATTAGGAAGTGGGCCTCTGGGAGAGGAAGTGGTCATGAGGGCAGATCCTCCTTGAATGGAATCAATGCGCTTCTGAGAGACCCCAGTGAGCTCCCTCCCTCTTCTTCCTTGTGAAGACACAGTGAGGAAAGGCTGTTTTTGAACCAGGAAGCAGGCCTTTGCCAGACACTAAATCTTACAGTACCTTGATTTTGGACTTCTCACTCCCCAGAACTGTAAACATGAATGACTGTTTTTCTTAAACCATCCAGTCTATGGAATTTTTGTTATAATAGCCAGCACAGACTACAAAGTATTCAATATCTGCTGTGTATTTTATAAATACAGCACGCTTTACTTCATGTAAACCTTTTTTAAAAAGTTATATTAAAATATATTCTAACCAAATCAAAAAGTTGTATTTAACAGTAAAATATTTTATAATGATGTAGTTTCTAAAGTTAATTAAATTCAAGTTGTAATTTAATTATGCTACTTAATAATTATATGTGGCTCGTATTGATCAGCATAATCTTAGATGAATATCTAAGGTTAAACTGTCTCTCCTATACTCTATTCTCAATATTAAAGTCAGAATAATCCAGTTAAAATAAGATTTGCTAAATATGAATGAGTATTTAAGAAAAAATATAGATTGGAGGAACTGTCAAGGAACAAAATGACAGGAAATTTAAATGCGTACTATACTTAAGTGAATGGCTACTACAGGTTTGGCTAGAAGTCTAATGAGCTGTCTGTTGTGCCACAGAGCTTGTTTATACTACTAAGTAAAAGAAGCTAATGATAGTGGGGTTTGAGCTATGCATCTATTGCAATTAGCCTGGTAAGAGAAGATGGTATTGGACCAGGATAGTAAGAGTGATTGGTTACTGGATAGATTTTGAATGGATAGAATTTTCTAGTGAATTGAATGTGAGATGTTAAAAAAAAAGACAAGAATGAATCCAAAGTTTGAGATTTAGCTTTTGGAAAAATGGAAATAGTAAGCTTTAGGGTAAATTTCAGGAGTTTGTCTTTACATTTGATAGTTTTCAGATCCTTATTGGGTTTCCTATATGTTTCCATATCAGGCTAGGAGTTTGATTATACCATGCTGGAGTTTAGAGAAGATGTCCTTTAGAGATGATTGGGATATGAAGTGTCCCTTGAAAGCTTATATATAGGCAATGTGATAAAATGTTCAGAGATGAAATGATTAATTATGATAGTTGTGACATGATCAGTGGGTTAATCCATTTGATGGAGTAATAATTCAATTGGATTATTGAGTGCTGACTGTAGGTTAATGGTGAATAGCTAGAAGAAGTAGGTCACTGGGGGTGTGCTCTTGGGGACCGTATCTTTTTCCTGGCTTATCCCTTCTCTCTGTTTCCTGACCATCATGAACTGAGCAGCTTTCCTCCACCATATGCTTTCATGATGACGTTCTTCCTCACCTCAGGACCAGAGCAATGGAGTTGGCCCATCATGGACTGAGACCTCTGAAACCATGAACCCAAAATAAACTTTTCCTCCACTAAATTGTTCTTGTTAGGTATTTTGGTCTCGGTGATGAAAAACTGACTAACATACCTCCTAGTTTGATGTGTACTAATGCTTCAAGGTACTCCAGAGTATCCCTTCTAGGATCTTTTAGTCATGTTGTTGTTTTTCTCCAATATAAAACCACAGCCATCTTATAAACCAAAACCTCAAGTCATTTGACTACATGGTATATAAATAATCTTTTGAAAACATCCATCTTTATCAACATATAATGTTGACATATTATCAACAATATAAATGTTACATATTATCTATTTTTAAATGATACAATTAAATTTTGAATAGATTTCTAAAGGCAATACTTTATAAATATGAGAAATTAGTAATGAGTATGATTTACTGAAAAAAGAAGAAGATATTTTAAGACAATGAAAGTTTTGGTGTCTATTACGGTTTAGATATTGGGTGTCTCCCAAATGCTCATGCGCGAGAGCATGCAAGAAGGTTTAGAGGTGAAATGATTGAGTGTGAGAATCTTAACCCATTCCTCTTATGGGATTAACTGAGTGGTAACTGAAGGCAGAGAGGGCATGGCTTAAGGAGGTGGATCATTAGGGGCATGCCTTTGTACATGGTGTATATTTTGTACATGAAGAAAGTCTCTCTCTCTGCCATGTGCTGAGCTCCTTTTCTCTGCCACACATTCGACCATGATGTTTTGCTTCACCTCAGGCCCCAAGGAGTGAAGTTGGCTGTGTATGGACTGAAACTTCTTTTATAAAATTTTTTTTTTAGTTGTAGGTGGACACTTCTATTTTTATTTATTTATTTTTATGTGGTGCTGAGAATAGAACCAGTCCCTCACACGCACTAGGCGAGCTCTCTCCTGCTGAGCCATAACCCCAGCCAGACTGAAATCGTGAGCCCCCCAATAAACTTTTCCTCCTAAAAATTGTTGTTGTCCGGTCTTTTGGTCACAGCAGTGAAAAGGCTGACTAAAACAGTGTCTGTAAGTCATACTATATAAATAGCTAACCTTTAAAAATATTGACATTTTTTCAGAGCAGTTTTAGGATCATTGTAAAATTGTGCAAAAGGTATAGAGATTTCCCGTATACCTCTGCTCCTTCATGTACAGTTTCCCCTTATCAACACACCTTATCAACAATTTCACTGATAGATTATTAGTACTTAAAGACCATAGTTTCTATTTGGATTCACCCTTCTTATTTATTCATATTTTGTGGAGCTTGGAATTGAACCCAGGGTCTTGTGTATGCTAGGCAAGTGCTCTACTGATGAGTTATATCCCCAGCCCTAGGGCTCACTCTTGTTTTGTCCATTCTGTGGACTTGGAAAAAGGTATCATGAAATGCATTCAACTTTTAGTATCATATAGAGTTTTAAAAAATACCAAAAATTCTTTGCTTCTCCAATTCAAGACCCCCATCCCCTAGTAACCACTGACCTTGTGCTGCCTCCATAGTTTACATTTTCAGAATGTTATACATTTGGGATTATGTAGACTGTAGCATTTTCAGATTGATTTCTTTCACCTAGTCATGAATTTACTATGTAATATGCTATTCCTTGATGCCCATTCGTTCCTTGACAGATTATTTCTTTTTTTTAGCACTGAATAACATTCCATTGTCTGGATATACTATGTTTTTATTATCCATTCACCTATTGAACGACACCTTGGTTCTTCCATGCTTTGGAAACTATGAATAAAATTGTGATAAATGTCTGTATGCAAGGTTTTATGTGGACATAAACTTTCAACTCCTTCTAGTAGCTATGAAGGACAACTGCTGCTGGATCATATGTATGGTAAAAGAATGTTTAATTCTCCAAGAAACTGCCAAACTGTTTTCCAAAGTGACTGTGCCATTCTTAGGACAATGAATGAGAGTTCCTCTGATTCCAGATTTTTGTCAGCATTTGGTGCTGTTGGTGTTATGAATTTTGTCCATTCTCATAAGTGTGGTATCCCATTATTATTTTAATTTGTATTTCCCTGATATCTTAGGATGGCATAATTTTTCATATGTTTATTTGCCATCTCTATATCCTTTTTGGTTAAGTGTCTATTAAGATTTTGGATCCATTTAAAAATTTTGCATTATTTGTTTTCTTATTCTTGAGGTTTTAAAGTTCTTTGGGCAATAGTTCTTTATCAGATACATCTTTTGTAAGTATTTTTTGACAATGTCTTCCTCAGAGCAGAACATTTTAATTTCAAAGTTCATCTTGCCCATTTTTTTCTTTCATGGCTCTTGCCTTTGATGTATTTAAAAAGTCATCACTAAACCTTTGGTCATGTATATTTTTCTGGCTATTTTTTCTAGTATTTTTATAGTGTGGAGTCTTATGGTTAAATCTGTGATCTATTTGGAGCTAATTTTTATGAAGAGGGTAAGGCCTGTGTGTAGACTCAATTTTTGTATGATAATGCCCACTTGTTCTGACATCATTTGTTGAAAAGACTATCTTTTCTCATTATATTGCCTTTATTCCTTTGTAACAGTGTTTTGACAGATTGTTCCAATGCAAAAAAGTATAATCTGTAACTCTTAAAAATTTAAAGAGTCTCCGAAGCAGCAAGAAATATGATTTTTTTACAATATGCTGGGGGGCAAAACTCTGGTAAAATTACAAAATAGAACACACTAATTAATCATGCCTTTGCACAAAGAAGTTATTGCATAACAACTTCATTGCATCTTAAACAGTTTCGTTATAAGTTTTATTTCTACAAAACTAGCCAATAGCATTATAAGTCTGTATACTCTATATACTGAGATATTTGTTTTGGTGATAGTTAACACAGTCTTGTCAGTATGGGAATCTTTGGGTATCAGACAGAGAGACAGAAATTGAATTGAATGTAATCTTTCTATCCTCCAGGAGATAACAGATTTAATGCAGTGAGTAATAATTTGGTATCCTCAGCTCATTTCTAGAATTGAAGTGACCTGAAAAATACTGTGTTTGGAAACGTCAAAAATACATAGCAGCACCCAGCAAGCTAAAAATATGTCCACTAGTTTTAAGTATTAATGGAAAACCTACGTATTCAAGGATGTATTGAAATTTTGCAGAGTAAATTAGACATACTAGACATTTACAAATAAGGATGTAAGAGCAGGATAAGCTAGATGAAAAATAAGTGCTAAGACTTCAGAACTATGCATTTCTCCTAAGCAATGTTATGATAGGTTGATAATTTTTTATAGTTTGATATTTGTATTTAGAGTGCAAGCTAAGCTGCTATGCCAGGGGTCTAAAAATGAAGAAGGTTAAGCAACATAGATGTTTCTTTTTAATGTAATGTTTCTGCTTCCTGAGGCCCCTGAGGGATGATGAGATGCTCACATTTGATATCCTTAACAGGGGACTTCCATCACCAGGGGTGACTCCTCCAGCTGTCCCTGGATGCCAGTAAGTAGGAGAGACAGGGGCAGCAGAGGTGCAGCAAGCACTGCGGAAATGCAGCCAGTCCTGCTGCCCCCATTACTGTGGTGGGAATTTTGATCACGACAGGCAACACAGTTAAGTACAAGCAAGGCCAGGGAAATGTAGTCAAGCAGGATGACCTTGAGTGCACAAGTGTGACTTGTGAATAAAAGGGAGAGGGAGAATGGAGTCAGGGTCCAGCTGGTGCTTTTATAATATCAGCACAGAATTTAGGAGTTAAGAGAAATACATATACACAGACTTAGGTATCCTTTAGGGGGTTGTTTCTACTGTCACAGGTAAAAGGATATAAATTACTAGTCCTCGGAACTAATTTAGCTCTTAAAGTTTAAAAAATGATAGCTTTAGATGATTTTTTTTAATAAAAAACAACCACACCTAAACATACAGCAATAGAAAAGAATTAGGCTTTCTTCTTCCTGACTTCTGTTTTCAACATTTACATCTTTCTCCAGCTCAGGCAGAAACAAAACTAGGTCAGTGAAAATGTTTCCATGGTATCTGAATTTTCTCTCTTAAAATAAACTAAACTACTGACCACTTTTGATGGTCAAGATATCACCTAATTTAAATATACTGAATTTAAAGTAAATGAGGCCAGAGTTAAGTATACCGACATGATAGTAGAGGGAACTTATAATTATTCTTTCATATATATTGATATGCATGTAACATTTATATGTATATAAAATATATTTGTATAAATTTATAAAAAAAATTTTTCTGAATCAATTAAGTATCTTTTGGTATCCATGGGAATGTGTTTCAGGTCCCGAGACCAAAACCCACAGATGCTCAACCTTTTATGAAATGGAATAATAATGTTTTCATGTAACATGCACATCCTCTTGTATACTTTGAATCTTCTCTAGATTATTAACAGAATATAAATGTTTTTTAACTAGTTGTGATAACCCATTGTTTAGAGAATAATGACAAAGAAAAAAGTCCGTATATGTCAGTACAGATGCAATTATTTTTTGCAAATATTTCTGACCCATGGTTGGTTGGTTCTATTAATGCACATGAAGGACAAATTGTATCTTTATATATCATCTATGTAGATATTACTGATAATCCATTTCCCCTGAGTTGTACATTTATAAGTGACAAAAGTATTCCTCTGACTCCTCCCCACTGGCTTTTTACAGATAATTCTAAAATTTGTCAAGGATTGCCAATGCCTCTAAGTCCTCTCAATCAGAAATTTTGAGGCTTCTGTTTTCCTAAGGGGTCTTCCTTGTGCTCTTAGAAATAGTCTGCATATCACCAAGTACTTTCTTCCCTTTAAGCTAAGATCTCAGTGACAAGTGTCTCTTTTGTAGACTAATATTAAGAAGGGATGGATCTGTAAGGCCCTGAAGGCTCAATTTCTCGCCCCTTCTAATAGCTTCACAAAGAGCTGGTCAGCCAGTCTGAGTTAGCTCAGCTGATGAATGGGCTGATAGCAGCTACTGAATGCCAGAGTCTCTTTTCCTTTTCTAGAGTTGGAGGGCTCCTGCCGTTATATTCTGGACTATGTATGTTCTGCTCCTGTAAACAGGTAGTGCACTGCAGGTAGGTCCCACAAACAGCCTTTTGTCTGATGTTTCCGCCCATCTAAACCCGGCCTACATGTGGCTAGACAGGGGACCTTGATGACCCAGGTGATCATGTGTGCTTGCTATTTTTCTCATTTGTAAGTTTTCTTTTAGTAAGATCCTCTACTTATACAAAGTGGTGTTAGTAGAATCTGTTTTTAGGACTCTTTATATACTAATCATCAAAATGGTCACTATACTACCACTGCCCATTTTAGACACACTACCAATCTTCCTAGTGACTCAGAGAACTGTTATCTAGTGGAGAAGATCTTAAAGGCACTTCCATTGTGGCTGATCCACTTTCATTACAAAGAAGGTCATTCATGTACCTGGTGGTCTTTTGCTACTTTAAGTGTCCACTGAATTTATGCCAGGAAAATCCATTAGTAGGTTTTTGTTCTGCTTTTGTCCTGCTTTTCTTTTTAAGTCTCTTGCCTTTGAAACTAGGACCATTAGGTTGGGTTCCTTGAGGATGAGTCAGAAGAAATCTGATTTGTAAACCATGGGGTGTTCATATTCATCATTTTTTAGGGAATTAGTTCTTAACCAAAGTTGTGTAACTTTGATTAGTTGAGATGCTTCATGCACCCTTATGAGGCTGCAGGCAGGCCTTGTTTTAAATAAATCCTAGTGTGCACAGAGCTTCTTTCTCAGACTGAGTTTCTAATACATCTGTGCATCCCAGCTTGGATGTGCCACTGCCACATCAACAGAACACATCCAAGATGTCATCCTCTACCACTGACCCCTCATGAAACCTCCCTTCCTCCTGAGTTCTCTATTAATCAAAAGGCCACACCAAACATCTGGTCATGTTCTTTGGCCCTTTATTTTTCATCTTCCTTGCTCTGTCCTGTCATCAAACTGCATTTAAACTTACCTCCCAAATATCTGTCAAATCTGTTCACATGATCCCAGCCCCAATTTCTACCATCCCTATTGAGGTCCAGGGTCTTTCAGATGTGTAACTACAAAAGCCTCTTCAAAGGTCTCTTCACCTCTTCAAACGCCCCCAGTATTACTCAAGTTGGAAATGGAACCAGGGACAGATTGCAAGGCCAAGAGTTTTCATTAGGAAAAGTAAAGTAGTCAATGTTCCCTATTCCTGCTAACACTTTCCTTGGAGTGTAAGCCAAGTTACCCATAACACACATCTGATCATATCATGCACTTGCTTAGAATTCTTTCTCTTTCATCTTAAATAAAAGCCCAAAATTGTTAACATGGCCTAAACAATAGTGTATGTCCAGGTTCCTAACTTCATCTCTAGTCTCATTTCTCTAACTTTACCTTCCTATCCCTATTTCTGTCAATAGTAGTATCATTTTCCTAGTATTACCATTGATGATTCTTTTTTCTTTCTCCCATAAATGTATTTTTTCCATAAATCCTAAAATTGTATCTTTAAAAATACATGCCTTAAAATTGTCTTCTTTTCCTGCCTACAGAATCCATGATAGTTCCTGCTTTCACTGTCTTATTTTGGTATGAGAGGCTGCTGGGCTGGGAGCAGGGCCTTATATGTCTAGGGTTCTATTTTAGAAGCACCTCATGTTCATTCCTATACCAATAGGAGTAGTCTGTCTTTTCTCATCCTCTCTATATTAAAGCTTAAGTTCTGCTTCCTCCTTAAACCAAAATTAACCTAGTTCACACAATACTAAGAGTTTACTGAGCAAGTATCAGCAGCATTTATAATTTTCAGGGGGTTGGATTCTTAATCTATGATCCTTTACCCAAGAAATGGTGGAGGTTAGTCCTCCAAATATGTTTTTCATGAGATTCCTGAGTTCTCTATCCTAGTAGAATCAAAGACTATCACCCCTACCCCCCCTTTTTTCCTTCCTTCTTCCTTTGACACCCTGACATGTGACTCCTTCCAAGGAGACAAAAGGTCCCCAGTATTACTCAAGTTAGAAATGGAACCAGGGACAGATTGTAGGGCCAAGAGTTTTCATTAGGAAAAATAAAGTAGTCAATTCCCTATTCCTGCTTAGAAAGCTCTTTTTTGAGTATCCCCTCTCTTGGTTTATATTCAGATAATTTCTTCTCTTTTAGATTGTTCATAGTGTTCATAATGTATGTCCAGTGTGGAAGGTATGTTAGGCCACCCTAGAGAATTCACTTAGAGGAAGGAGTCCATTGTCCGTGCAGGATATGGTTACATCTGCATGATACTACCAATCAAGCTTTGAGACAGTCCCAGTGTGAGGGCAGAAAGAACATGGATTGGTGAGCTGCTGGACTAGCTAGTCCTGGAGTCATCTGACTATCCATATAACTGATTATATGAGAATACGTATTTCCAGGATTACTGACGCCATTTCAGTTGAGCTTTTGAAAATATTTATAGCCAAAATCATCTTAACTGATAAAGAGAAAAATAGAGCACTCAATCTACTGAAGGCAGTGACCAAAACCCAGAAGGATTTAAGGGAAAGAGATATTAAATTTTCCTAAGAAGCTGTTTCAGGAGAAACTTTGTCCAAAAAGAAATAAATTCAGATGTGTAGAGAGGAAAAATAATAAATTGAGAAAAAGTCTTTAAGAAAATGTTCCCTAAACCAGATAAGTCAGTACCTATAGTAGTGATTTGCAATTATATATAGATTTGCTCAAGTAATCCTCATTCCTTTTGTCAAGTTGTTTGAAGGTTTTTTAAGTCTCACCTGTGAGTGACATTATTTATTACTAGAAAATTTTAGAAACATAGGAAATGCAGGATATAGTCATGAAATTGGAAATCGCTAGAACACTGTAAGAACAAAACTGCAGAAGTATATCCAGAAATGGGTGGCACAAAGCAGGGGTCCCTTCATAGCAGAACTCCTTGAATTTCATCTCTCATTTTTTTCCCCACCTCTCTCTTAGCTCTGAGAATGTTCTTTGTTTTCAAGGAGCTTTTTGGGAGAGTCTGGTAGAAAATATGTTTGCCCCTTTACACATATAAGATAGCCTTCTTTCTTAGTTATCAGGGAATTCTCTACAAATGAGTGTGAGCTTTAAGGGAGAGGCAATATGGAGGGAAGGGAAGGACAGCCAGTTGAACTCTGATGAAATAAGAAATGACAGATCTTTCAGATCATGGGTGGATGGATTCTCTCAGGGCCATGAGTGTAGGAGGAAGAAGACCAGATGTTGCTATTTCTCACCTTTCTCTGGTTATAGGTTAAGGAAGTAAAGATGCTAAGTGTGAACTACCTCTTCTTCAATAACCTAGAATGAAGGATAGAAGTAGACATTCATGAAAAATGTAAGGATTATGTAAGGCCCAGTTCTCCTTGCACTTACTGTTCTTTACTTTCCTTATTTTGTTATTCATTTAAGAACTTGGAAAACATAGTTACGGTAATGACTTCTAAACTTCTGTACTCTAAGCAAGCTTCAACTTCATGATGGACATTTCCCTTTAAATGGGCATGTGCAACTGAGACTCTGGGTGTATAAACTGACCTAATCATGTCCAACCCAATGCCCAACCCAAGTATCACTCCTTCCTGCAGACCTTTGCGTGGTGAACATTTTCTAAGAACAACAATAAAAATCTAGCTGCATCCTTTCTGCTTAGCACTTCCATTTAAATATTCCCCACTTTGTTATTTTTTATTGTCTAACTGCCACTTTCTACAGTTTAGGATAAGATTTTCATGTAAACGAACAAATATCAAAATAATTGTAATTTTTAATACTATGTTGTATGTTTTGTTTTGTTTGGGGGCTTATCCATGGGGGTAGCCATGCCTCCAGAACATGCCAGAACAAAGGACTTGAGTAAGACTGACTGAAAGGTAACAAGAATATTGAACAAATTGCACATAGAATTAGTAATGCTAGGGAGAAGACTAGCCATCAGACATCAAGTCTAAGTACTATGTCTCTCATATACTACTCTATCCTTGGTCCATAGTTTAATACCTTTCTTATACCACCTTTCTTAATACCACCTACTGGTGGTTAATAAATAGTCTTGATTGAGTTAATAGATTAATAAATAAGTGGTCAAGTAATTAGGAAAGTCATGACTGAGATGTCCTTTAGTAAAACTAAATTCCATTATTCCAGGCTTGGTTAGTGTACCAGTTATCAATTTATTGCCTGTGAACTCAACTCTAAATCAACCCTTCTTTGCCCTGCTTTATAATATTGAAATCAATCCTTGTAAATATTTATTTGCCAGAAAGCACACTACTAGGATTATGAGAAGAGGACAGCGAAAGGACTCTGCAGGGGAAGAAACTTCTGGTCTTCTCATCTTAGACACAGGGAACTCTCCCCTTTGTGATCACCTAGGGTACAATTGGAAGTGGAATTTATTCCCCTTTCCTTACCCCATTGAGCCTTGTCAATACCACAGCTGGTGGCTTCCCAATGAGTCAGTGGAGAACTTTAGCACTTAGCTTTCCAGTAAGATGCACGGCCTCCTAGAGGGCGTCTTCTTTGCTCACTCTCCAGCACCCCAGTGAGTTTTCAGTTTGGCTCTCCAGCTGGCTTCCTACTAAAGTCTTAACTAATGCCCCAGTGGACAGCTTCTTAGTGAGTTTCACTAGTACCCTACTCTCAGACCCAACCTGGAGCACCTCAGCAGACTTCTCTGCCATCCGGTGGACACAGAAAATCCCTCTCCAGTGAGATCTAAAGCTTGGCCATGATAAAAACACCCTTTCCCCAGGCTTATCCTCTACCCTTTAATATGCTCTGCCTCTACCCTTTAAGGAGCAAATATCCTTTTATTAGTTCATAATTCTTCATTAAAATTTCTCAGTTCAGAGTATTGTGTGGTCTCTTTTTCCTGATATAGACATGAAGAGAGAATCCCCCAATCAACCAAGTCATAGTCTTCGCTTTTGTTCCCTGCATTTTATTTTCCCTGTTGTCTTCTGATTACTGTAGCTTCCATCATATCAGCCTTGAGGAAATAGCACTGCATTCTTAAAGACCAATTTCAGATTTTGTTGATGAGAGGGACACATACTATTCATACACTGTATGACTGAGTTTTCAGTGATTGTGGAACACAGGCAAAATTATCTAAGAATAAATAGTTGGAGCTTCTTTTCTGCAAATTGAAATGGAGTTAGAACAGAGAGGCACCAACATGTTTCCAGTAAACTCATTCTCTCCATGCATGGACTACTTAAACATATGGAAAACAATCATGGCATTATAGAAACAAAGTAGCATTGCAATTTAAGGAGATGGAAAGTAGTCGCGCTACTGCAAATCTTGCTGCAGGGATTAAATATAATTTAGTTGATAGCAACCATTTTTGCATTTAATTAAAAAAGTGCTTATAGGAGACCAACTTTTCAGGCTAAAATAATAAAAATGGAGCTTTCTATGGCCTCTGACTCATCTGTGCTAATAATTAGGTCATGCTAATGAGCAAAAACACAGGAGGTACCAAAGCAATCAATAGTACAATGTGTGCTGAATTACTTTATTAATAATCCAACAGAATTTGTTTCCTATGCAGACAAAATGCAGAAGCACCATATTTTGTGTTACATCCTCCTGATGGCTTTTAAATGAAGCTTTATAGTGTGTCACAGCCATCAGCATCCTCACCATTATCGTTATCAGTAAACATTTGGTGCACACCCGCTGTGTGCACAGCACTATGGGATTCATTAAGGGGAAAGAGCAGTCATTTTCTGCCCTTGAGATAGTAGAGGGATAATTATTTACTTTGAATACTCTAGTTCATTTACCAGTGAACGGGCATAAGGTCTTACAATTCAATGCTGTGACATCTATATACAATTGCATCATAGAGCAATAGCATCAAAATTTCTGAATTTGGTCATCTTTAGATTAAAAATAATGTTACATTAATATATTTCACAAGAGTTAAATAGAACATCAGCTATAAAACGAAAACTAAAATGTCTCCTAAAAATACTGATGAGTGTTTGTTTTGTGCTTGTTAATTCAATGTCATGCTGATTATGTGCTAAGTCTAATCTAACCAATACTTGCATGCATATAATACCTCATAGATGAAGAAATTGGAAAAGAACACAGATATTGGAATGGAATAAAGGTAAACATCAGAGCCAGCATCCAAAGTTCGGAGGTCTGATACCAAAGTCCATGTCTCTATCCACTATTCATATGGCTTTCCAGGTCCTCACCTTCCCACATAACTCTCCCAGGAGTAAGCACGGCCAACAAAGGGCATGTAATCTTCTAGGCTCCAGTCTATGCAGTGACATTTATATGAGCACCTACAGATATATCTTTTAAAATATGAATGGGAAAAATATAGTGACTTTTTACATAAGATCTGCTCTTGATTAGTTTTTAGTACTTAATAAGAACCTCACTGATAAAGTGGGTAAATATTTAAAAACTGTTTTCATTCAAAATGTCTCTGATGTATCACTATATATGTGTCCAAGGCATTATATGTATGTGTATACATATATATATATTCCATAATTCAGATTTATCTTTTGAACATGCTAAAATGAATGGACATTTTAGATGTTTACAGTTTTTTGTTATTATAAAAGATACCACATTGAACATCTTTGCACTCATGTACTTGTACATGCGTGGGATTTGGGGGAAAGATTGCTAACACTGAACTCATTGGGTTGAAAGGTATGCATAACCATGTTTTAATGCTTAGTTTTATCCCTAAAATGCTGTATTCTGATAGAATGTGACATAACTTTGATACCACTAATACATGTTCTGTTTAATGCTTACTCAAGATGCTCAACTGGATCCATGTTAGGTGACAAGTGAGGGAGAACAATGACTTCTTTGTTTAATGCAAAATCAACTTCTTAATAAAAATTTCTTGATACCTATAATGACTTTTTACATAAGATTTGTTCTTGATTATTTTTTAATACTTAATAAGAACCTCACTGATAAAGAATCTCGGGGTATTTGTTTTAAGAATTCTGGAAATCTTTGATTTTCCTTTATCTAAGCTTATTACTACCCCTTGGTCATAAATTGGTTATGTGACATAGGCTTGAGGCTGCCACACATGAAACAACTTGATTTTAGGTTAAACAAATGATTCAGAATTCATATGCCAGTTTTCATTTGTAGCACAAATGTTTCATAAGAAAGATTGATAATATAGTGAAGGTGTTATGGGTCTTTGCCTAGTTCATATTAAATATTTAGGTCTTCTGCATTTATTATTTCTTTCATTCTTTTCTCCTACTACATTTGATACCATCTCCCAAGATACCTTCTAGAATAAAGAAATTTTAAAAGGTGGTATTTTGGTATCGAAGTATCATTACCCTGGACGTTTACATAGTTAGTTTCTGACCCAAAGCAGCCATGGAGGAAGAGAGACCTTTGGTACTCTTTTCTTATGCAGCTTGTTGCATTATTAATATCTGTCAC
The DNA here is from genome assembly GCF_902686445.1 of Sciurus carolinensis. Classification (NCBI taxonomy): domain Eukaryota; kingdom Metazoa; phylum Chordata; class Mammalia; order Rodentia; family Sciuridae; genus Sciurus; species Sciurus carolinensis. Next base: position 31,618,660 of record NC_062220.1, on the reverse strand, counting down.
CTAAAATTTTCTCATGTGTATATAACTATTTGGAAATTAATTTTAAATTCCTGCCCTACCTAGCATCATGCTTCAAGTTTCTAAAATTCAATAATTCCTTGTTAAAAATGATGAAGAAGGAAAAGTAATAGGCTTTTTCTCTTATTAGAAAGAATAGGCTGTGTCACGAAGCAGGCAAATGACAAATGAGTGGCATGGATATTGCAGAGCTTCTTTTTAGTTCTTTGTTAAATTATTATATTTGTCACAGTTATATACACATAGTTTAGGTTAAAAATTTTGCAAGTTTTATAGGGAAAAAATAAATGATAACTGCCCCCACATCAAATAAATGTATTCCTCCTTTCTGAAGAGCAATCCTTCCAACAATTTTATGAAAATATTTTGGCATTTTAACCCATGTCCAAATTATCATGCTTGATATGTCACTTCACAGGGTTTCAGTCTGAGGCTGCGTCAATTGATTTCTCACTGGGAATAAAGAGTTTTCACTCTTTTCTTCACTGTTATCTCCAGATGGTGCCCTTTTACTACCATCCCCAATATAATTTCATCTTGTGTTTATATTAGTACAATTATACAGATACAATTTATAGTATCTGTGTTGTGACTCTAATTTTTTATTTCCTACGTAACTTTTTGTCCTTACCATTTATGATGGTGCTGCTGCTGCTGTTCCTTTGGTTTTCTTTGTACTTATCGCTAATTCAACCCCAATGCCACTGCCATGTGTCTTACTTTTCAATCTCTACATTCAGGTGTAACAGGGATCTGTCAGTTTTCTCTTCCTGAAGAACCTTGTGGCATGTTTCAAATGAGACTGGCTACCTCTGGGCTCAGGACGCCCCTCTTGTTCTGGACCCTTCACCTCTCTTGGGTTGTCTGCTTGCTGTCTGAATTGCTTGGCTTCCTTTTGGTTTACCCTTCATTTTACTGCGGCACACATTTCAGTAGCTTCCTGAGAAAGAATGCAAGGAAGGAAACTTGCTTTCCTAAAAATATTCTTTCTCTATCTTTGCAGTAGATTGCTAATTGAGGGCCATGGGTTAGTACCTTTTAGTGTCTACTCTTGCTGAGAAGTTTATTGATAGTCTGATTCTCGGTCCTTTATATCTCATTCTTTCCCTTTTCAAAACCTCACTGAACTCTCTTAAGTTCCCTGACATTTCCAAATTATGTTCCTTGATGTGAATCTGCCTTCACTCACTTGGCTCCTTCAATGGACTCCGTCAGTAGGAAAAGTTACATAGACCACAGTTTTAGAAAAAAAATTATTTTGTTGATAAATTTTTCATTCAAGTCTTGTTCTCTATTTTGATTATTCCAATGATTGATTTTTCTGGGCTGGTTCTCAGATTTCTTTTGTAATTTTTCAAATTTATCTTTTTTACTCCAATTATTATTATTACTCCAATTTTTTTTTCATTATTCCAATATTTGATTTTCTGGACTAGGTCTCAGATTTCTTTCCTATTTTTAAAATTTATGTTTTTTTTTTTATCATTATTCTCTAAGAGATTTCTCAACTTTAATATTCCAAAATTTCTACTGAGTTTTTAGTTATTGATTACCTATTATTATATTATATATAATAATCAATAGTATGTATTACATGTAGTATATATAATTAGTAAATATGTATATATTTAATTTCAAAAGCCTCTTATCTGAATATCTATTTTTGAAAACTGTGTTTTTTCATGATTAAAATACTATCCACTCTTTTGTGAGTAGGCAATAGATGGATAGTAGGATCTATTTTGTTTCCTTATTTCTGCAAGACTTTTATTTCCTCTTAATTAATTTAAAATATTTTTAGAATTTTTATTTTGTTTTTTTTCTCAAAATTTTCTTTTAGCAGTTTCCCTAAGATGCCGGGTAGTCCTTACCAGTGGGGAGTTGACTGGAGACTGAGATCATGGTAGGAGACTGGGTTTACTACAGGGGATTGACTGGGGCATGTGGTTGGGAAAACCCTGGTGTCTTTCCTGCTAGATTTGTCAGGATCCTCAGAGAAGAGTCCTTGCATCTCCTGTGTAGAGGGTGGAGGCTAAAGAAAGAGGGTTTGGTGGGGAGGACCCAGGTATCTAAGCATACAATATGCAGACAGTAACTCATTACTCTTGTTTAGGATTCTGCTTCTTTGCATCAGTAATTTGGAGCTAAATTTCATATCTACCTCATAGAGCTAGGGCAAGACAAAATGAGTAACCACAGGTAAATGCTTCGAAAATTCCTGGAACACAATAATTGCCAATGCAAATATGACTATTATTTTCTCATATGTAGAGGTCTAAAAATCCTATATTTGAGAATAAAATTCAATTATTCATGTGTTTATTTATTTGCTTATTGTACTGGAAGTGATGGACATAGAGACCTATTTACTACTCAGGTACACTTTCAACCAATCTTCACTTTCACTTTCACAATGGTGCCATCCATTCCTAAAACCTTGACAGATTTAAAGATTGTTCTTGATTTTTCCTTCAGCAGCTTAGAATATCTGTTTTTGTTTGTTTGTTTGTTTGTTTGTTTTTTGTAGTCAGGGAAGGGCATGCTAAATCTACTTATTTTATTTTGGCTTTCCAAATCTGTATTGATGGTGTCTTTTCTCTTGAGTTTCACCTCTTGCAAATTTATGTCTTTTAAAAATCCCTTTATTGCTTTAGTGATACTGGGAGGAAATAAAAGTACATGTTTGTGTTCAATTATGGTTTTTATCCATAAGTTCCTAAATAGTTCATCTTAATGAGAAAACTGACACAGATCTCAGTGGTTTAGGCTCAGCCTTTTTCAGAGATTTTTGGGTTTTAGGACCTGAGAATATAAGGATATATAGTTACTGCTATGGACAGTATGCTTCTGGGTACATTTGTAAAAATCCTTTTCTTGTCTTTTCATCAGTTTCTAAGGAACCATGAAAAAAAAAATTAGTTGAAGATCATCTACTGAGGAAGAGCAAGAGGAACTCCTCCAACATTTTGTTTATTCCATCTTATAGTTCTGATAACATTGTAGGGCAAATTATCTTTTACCATGTATACTTTTAGTTGAAAGACAACATCCCAAAGTTAGGGACTTTCTCTTTGAATTTTGCATCTTCTGAAACTTTATATTTGTCAGGATATTGAATTACATTGAACAATGTCAAATGGAAGAGATTAAACTCCCATCATCCCTAGAGATATCACAACAGGGCTGTACAGTTGTCATATTTTAGACAAATCCTTGAATGGTAATCAATTTTGGCAGTGTGAACATATGCTAAAGTGCATGAATTTCAACTTAGCCAATTCATTCACTTCAAACTGTCTAAAAATTGATGTGACTGATCATATGGCTGATTCTGATGTGATGAATTATTTTATGAACAGTAAAAACATGAATGGATTAAGAAGTTTAATTCAGAATTCAGGAAAAATAGATTTGAGGAAGTAGTGGATGGGGAAAAATTCTTCAAATAGGACCTTGAACACCTGCTCAGCTGATAATTTTTCTTTCAAAGTAAGAAATGATTATTAGAAGAGAAAAGCTCAAAAAGTGATAATATAGAGGGAGAAACATAAAATTATTTGGAAGATAAAAGTTGTAAGGATATTCTCAGAGTAATAAGTACTTCTTATGAGAATCAGGAACAGAATTACTGCTGTGAGAAAGTACAGTTCCTCTTTCCTCCCATCTTTCCTCCTTGAGTGCTCACAGAGGCTTTGTAAGAGAACAGTTTCTAAAACTTGGGATGATACCAAAGGTTAACCTTGAGAGAACGCATAAGCAAGGACATTTCCCCATGTTGCTGGAAGGCACACTGGTGCCTGAGCTGGGAGCACTGAATTCTCAGTGATTCAGCAAATGCATTCCAGACATCCGGTGGATTCTTGGAAGAGGGACAATGGCATGGGTTCAATATTAACTATTATTCTTTGTTCTCAAGAAGTTCAACATTTTCTAATCAAAAAGAGGAAATAGGCAATTAGTATGTAAATATAGGGTTAAATGTAAAAATGTAAGTAAGCATTAAGGGGGAAAGGTGATTTGAGGATTTCCTCAATTCTTCTGTAGAGAAGAGCTTCTTAGAAAAGTTGAGAGGCAAACTTGACAACTTATTTTCCCATTTCTTCTTTTTTTCTACTTTTAATACTTTTATTGAAGTATGACTTACATACTAAATAGTTAATTAACTGTACACAAAAATGTACATTTTTATGATTTTAGCAAGTTTATACCCTTGTACAATCATCACCATAATCCAGTTTAATAATATAGCAGTTTAAAAAAAAAAATCCTTCGTGCTTGTTTTCATTAAATTGCTATCTATCCCCAGAATAGCAGTGATTGGTTTTCTTTTTATGTAAAGTTGACTTTTCTCAAAATTCATATAAAGAGAAGCATATAATATATGGGCTTTGTATTTGCCTTCTTTCATTTAGCATAATTTCTGAGATTCATTCATAATCAATTTGTTCCTTTCCATTATTATTATTCCATTGTGTAGTTACACTGCTTGGTGTTCATCAATTCATAAATTAAAAGACATTTTGATTTCAAAGTTTCAATTTTTTGACATTTGTATTAGATTTGTATTACTTTTGTAATAAATTAACATGGGTTTAGTGGCTTAAAATAATGCACATATAATATCTTATGACTCTGAATGATGGGAGATGAAATGAGTCATTTGGGGCTAAGGTCAGAGTGTTGGCAAAACTGCCTGCCTCCTGCAGGCTCCAAGGAAAGGGTGTTTCTCACCACTTCCAGCTTCTGGAGGCTGCCAACATCCCTTGGCTCCCAGTTTCATTCAATTCAACTTCTGTGTCTGTTACACACTTCTCTGACTGTTCTGGTTCCCTCCTATAAAAATTTCTGTGATTAAATTGGATAACTCAAGATAAGATTCTTGATGACTTCTGCAAGGTTCCTTTAGTCACATAAGGTTATGTGCACATTTTCTGGGGGTCAGATGTGGACATCAGGAGCAGGGGGCTGTTAATCAGCCGACTATCGCATCCAATGCAACATTTGGTATTGTCATTCTTTTTAATTATATCCATTCTCTGACTTCATTGTGGTTTTAGTTTTCATTTCCCTAATTACAAATGATTTGTAACTTATTTTTTAATGTGCTCATTAGCCATCTGCATATCTTCTTTAGTAAAATGTTTATTAGAATATTTGTCAATTTTTATCAAGAGTTTTTTATATAATTTAGATACAATACCCTTTATCAAATACAGGATTTTCAAATATTTGCTTCTAGTCTCTTGCTTCCCTTTTTATTTTCTTAATAGTCTTTAGAATGAGAATAACATGTTTTTTCTCTTAGTAAAATGTAATGAATCTATTTCATCTTCCATGGAGCATGTTTTTTGGTATCCTATTTTAAAAAGTCTTTGACTAAACAAATTTCAAAAATATTTTTTCCTGTTTCTTCTAGAATTGTTATAATTTTAACTCTTAGGTGTATAATTTATTTTGAGTAAAATTTTTGTGTGGTACTTGGAAAAGTATAAGTTCTCTTTTCAAAATGAATATCTAATTGTTCTAACATCTTTTGTTAACAAAACAATAATTTCCCCATTGAATCACCTTGGTCCCTGTGTCAAAATCCAATTGAATATAAATGTGTAGGTATATTTCTGAATTCTCTGCTTTACTAGGGTACTCCATATGCCTATCCTGTTGACAATGCCACACCATCTTGATTGTTGTAATTTGTAAGTTTTGAGATCATGTAGGTGTATATTATGTTTTGCCTTTTCAACTTTTTTGTCCTAGTTCTTTGAATGGCTGTATAAATTTTTTTATTGTCTTGTTGATTTGGTATTTTTAAAAACAATGGACTGGACCTGGGCAGGAATTCCACTGAATCTATCCACAGATTCATTTGGGAAGTATTGCCATCTTACCACTATTGAGAATTCCAAGGATATTGTATATGTATTTATTTCTTCTTAAAATTCTCACAACAATATTTTATAGATTCAATGAACAGTTTGGGGATGTTTCCATTAAATTTGTTTCTAAGTATTTGATTTTTTCAATGCTCCTATTAATGGAATTGTTTACTTAATCCAATTTGTGAGTTACTTACTACACGAATGTACATATAATCAATTTGTATACATTGAGCTGTTGTGTCCTGTGACCTTGTTTAACTCACTGATTTGTTCTAATAATTTTTGTCTATAGATACTGTAGGATTTTTGTTTTTAAAAATATCATGTTATCTGCATATGAAGACAATTTGAATTTGTGTTTCTTTATTTTATTTAGCTGGCTAAAATCCCAACTACAATGTTGAGTAGAAGTGATAAGAGCACACTTGTATTATTCTCAATCTTTAGAAGCAAATATCCTTCTTTCAGTATCAAGGATAACGTGGTCTATAGAATTTTCTGCTATTGACCCATTTGTCAAATTAAGAAAGTTCCTTTCTATTTCTGAGAGATTTATTTTTTTTAAAAAATTAATGGTTATTGTCTTCTTAGATGCTTTTTTTCTACACTATTTGGATAGTCATTTTTTGTCCATTATATTAATTTTTTATACTATACTAATTTACTTTTGAATGCTAGACTATCCTTGAATTCCTGAGCTTAATTCCATTTGCTCTTGGTATACATCTGTTTTATAATATGTTTCTGAATTTCACTTGATAACAATTTTTAAAGGATTTTAACATCTATTTACAGGAGGAATGTTAGAGTAGTTTTGCTTTCTGAGATACCTTTGGCGTTGGGATAATAATAGTCTCATAAAACGAGATGGAAACTGTTCCTTCTTACCCTACTTCTGAAAGAATCTTTGTAGAATTAGTACTCTTTCTTCCTCAACACTGAACTCTTCTGGTCCTAAATTATTATTATTTTTTCAATTTTGAAAGATTACAATTGATGTCTTGGCACACATTTATTCAGCTCTTTTTTTAAGAAAATTTTATAATTTGTATCTTTCTAGGAATTTGCCCATTTCATCTAATTTGTCCAATTTGTAGACATTTGCTCCTGACATTCTCTTAATATTCCCTTTTCACTTTTGGAAGATCCTCTTGTATTCCTGATTTTGATAACTTCTGTCTTTTGTTTTTCATAATCACGTTAACCATAAGTTTATCAATTCTTTTATTTCAAAGAATCATTTTTTGGTTTCATAGATTTTTTTTCCCTGTCATTTCACCTTTATATTTCTACTTCAAACCTGTTTATATAATTCCTTCTACTTGAGGTTTATGTGCTCTTTTTTTTTCTAGTTTATATGTGAGTGTGTATGTGGTGAAAGTCTGAGCCTGCCATTACAAATATGTTTTATGTGTTCCATGGAATACCCCAAATTTCGGAGATGATTTATTTTGTTTCACTGTTTTCTCTTTAAAATGACCTACCTTGCAAACTTCTGTTTTTATCTTCCTCTGTTTCAAATCTGCTATTGAACTCAACTTGTGAATCTTATACTTTCAAGCTCTAAATTTCAGTTTGGTTTTCTCTTATACTTTTTATTTCTCTTTTGAGAATCCCTATGAATTGAGTCATTGTTGCCTAGTATCTTTTCATTTTTTGAAAACACAATTTCCTTTAATTCTTTGCACATATTTGTGATGGCTGTTTTGAAGTCTCCTGCAGCTCTTATTTGAAACTCTACCAGGTTTTCAAGAATAATTGATTTCCAGGCTATTGTCTGCTTTCAGTTGAGATGCTTAAATGTTTGTTTTTGTCAGTTTTTCCAACTTTATTCTCAGTTTATTGGAGGAGAGAATTTACTGACATCCTTGTGGCAGAACAACGAATGCTCTTATGTGTTCTTGGTTAGCAAAACCCAGGGCTTAACTTTCTGTAATCGACCTCTCTCTGTTCTGGTCCAACCTGACACTTTATTCTACTTCAGAAACTTAAAGAAAAGAATATTCTCTCCTATAGTCTTGCCTAGTGCTATTGACTAGAAAACAACAGAATTCAATCACATTCCATCCTCCAACATTTTCTCTGTAATATTGGCTAAATTTTTTCCTTTCCAAGGAAAAGGTCAGATTCATATAATGAGGACTAACTTATTTATCCAACTCTGTCATAGCAATACTGTGAATATTAAGCAATACTGTATAACAAATAACTGCAAATGGCATTACCAAATATAAACTGTTAGCAGCATCATTCAGTAACTTCTGAAACAGTCCTTATATATCATGTACAATCATTTCCTGCAGCTTTGAAAAATGTCTAATCGAATTTGTCATTTTCTTTCAAGAATTGCATATAATACATAGTATTTGTTTTAAAATTATACATTTTCAATTCTGTGATCATTAAAGGAGATAAACTCTCTGGAAAGATGAGAAAGAGGCAGAAGAGGAAAACAATGGGGGTAAGGATCAACAGCTTGACATTGAGGAACCCATTTCTAAGTTCTGTTATATTGCTGTACCATGAATCACTGTCTGCATAAAAAAACATTGATGGATACATTTAATAAATTCTTTGAAATAGGAGGATACCATATTATCATCCATCATTCCCACTGGGCTCTACTGAAACTCTTGGACTATAACTATAACAAATTACATTCCCCTCAGATAATGTAGAATCTTATTTTAAAATGTATGCCTGCATCTCCTTTTTATATTATAAAATAACTACCTAAAGGATAGGAACCTGTGCTGTCAAATCTACTTTTCTAAAGCATCTAACACAAAGCTATATGTAACTGGATACTTTATTCTTTTTGGATAATGATAAATTTAACAACACTTTCTTTTGGAAACCAGATCATATATAGAGATGAGGTACTTTATCAACAGTAGTATCATTATAGAGCACATGAAGACTTCTGGGCAAGAGAAAAATCTGACAGTGCTTCTAATTGATAATCAGGAGATTATGGCTCATACTCAGTCTGGAGACGTTAGATAAAAGATATGGTTAGTAGTTTAGGAAGAAGTGAGAAAAGGCTGGGATATTTATTTGAATCAAATATGGAGATAGGATAAGGGTTCAAGCAAGGAAAATGAAAATGGGATACAATATATAAAAAAAAGTTGAGTCATACACAAGGCAAAGCCAAATCCAGGATTTAGACCACCTGCCCATGAGAGACAAGGGTTAGCCACCAACAAATAAAAAGTTGTAAGTGAAGGTACAAGTAGTAGCTAGTCTGGAAGACCTCACAACATGTTCCAGAGACTCTAGGTAATTGAGATATTAGGCCAGGAGATGCAGCCACTGGGGATATTATTCCACAAGGGGAATTACAATTGTCCAGTAGAATCATGAAACAAGAGGATTGAAGGTTCTAGTGAGCATAATTTGATATAAGCTGAATGTTACAGAAATTTCTTAACTTTGTAATCTCCAGTGATTTTTAAAGACATTTCTGATTTATAATTTCAAAATAGATTTCATCAAATAGGACAGTTTTAGGCTCACAGCAAAATTGAAAGTCCAGACTTCCTACCCACATATGCATAGCCACCCTCATTATCAACTTCCCCCACTTGACTGATACATTTGTTACAATTGATGAAACTATAGGGACACAGCTCCACTACTCAAGGACCACACTGTACCTCTAGTTTCACTTGTGATGTTCCACATTTAGTGGATTTGGACAATTTATAATGACCTGTATCCACCATTAGAGTATCACATCAAGCATTTTTACTGACCTAAGAATTCTAAGTGCCCTACCTATTCCTCTGTCCCTCACTTTGTATCCACTGGCAACCATTGATCTTTTATTGTCTAGATAGTTTTTTTATTTTTCCAGAATGTAAGATTGGCACACAGGAGGTAACCTTTTCAGATTGATTTCTTTCATTTAGTAATATGCATTTAAGGAAACTACATGTCTTTTTATAGCTTGATTCTACGTTTATTTTTAGCATTGAATAATATCCATTCACCTACTGAAGGACACCTTGATTTCTATCAAGTTTTGGAAATTATTAGTAAATTGCTATAACCATCACTGTGCAGGTTTTGTCTGAATATAACTTTTTGAGTCCTTTGGGTACATAGTATTGGATTCTAAGTGTGGTCAGAGGTACAAGAAAATGCCATACTGCATTTTGAAGTGACTGTACCATTTTGTTTTTCCATCTACAATGGATGAGACTCACCATTGCTCCACATCTTTATTAGAAGTTGGTATTGTCACTGTTGTTGATTTGGACCATTTTCATAAATGTGTAGTCTTATATATTTTGATTTGGTTTTCCTTGATGCCATATGATATGGAACATCTTATATGCTTATTTGCCATCTGTACATATTTTTTGATGAGGTGAATGTTAAGGCTCTTTACCTATTTTTAATTGGATTGTTTTATTGTTGTTGAGTTTTAAGAGTTCTATGTATATTTGGGTAATAGTCCTTCATCAGATACTTCTTTTGCAAGTATTTTCTCCCAGAGAGTGGCTTCTCTTTTTCTTCTTTTGACAGTGTCTTTCTCAGAGCAGAAAATTTTACTTTCAAAGAAGTTTATGTCAATTTTTTTCTTTCATGGATCTTACCTTCAGTATTGTATCTAAAAAGTCATCACCAAAACTTTGGTCACCTATAATTTTTTCTGTTTTATAGTCTTAAGGTCAGATACTATCACTCCTGCAGCTCTGTGCTACTCCTTAATTAATCTGAGTTTTTGCCTTTCCCTATAAACTTTATGATCAATATGCACAAAAGGTTTTGAATGTGTGGTAAGAGTTGGTTTAGTTTTTTAATCTCTTCTTTTTGGTTTTGGAAGTTTCTATTGAGATATCTACAAGCACAGAAATTATTTCCTTGACTGTCTTCAGTCTGTTAATGAGCGCATTGATGGCATTCTTCATTTCTATTACAGTATTTTTGAACCTCTACTTTTGATTCTTTCTTTGAATTTCCATCTCTGCTGACATTGCATATTTGTTCTTACATACTACTTTATTCTTTAGTGCCATTGGCATATTAACTGTAGTTATTTTAAATTCTCAGTCTGAGAGTTAAAACATTCCTGCCATGGGTGAATCTTGTTCTAGTGCTTTCTCTGTCTCTTTAGACTGTATTTTTTGACCTTTAGTAGGCCTTGTAATTTTTTTTCCTTCACAGCTGCACATGAAGTACTATGTTAAAGAAGCTGATATACATTGGTTTTTATTCATCTGGTGGTAAAATGTGGGAAGGGGTAGTATTTCCTACACCTAGGATCAGGTCTCAGTCTTCTACTGAGGCTCTACCTCTGAACTGGGACTTTCACCCGTGCTTCTCAGCTTCTTCCCTCCTCTGCTTAGGTGGGGATGGCTAGAGTGGCCTGGAATGGGGTATTACCTTTTTCCTCATGTCATTTTCGTTCTCATAAAACCAGAGAAGTTTAGGCTCTGGCTAAATTGTTTTTGTTGAGGGCAGACCTTGTTAAAAACAGAATAGTTCCTAACTGGCTTATTTCAAAATGTTTCACTTCCCCTTCCACCTGCAAAGCCTAAGGGGGTATTTTTCTGATAGTCATTGTAAGAATCAGGTTGAATTCCTAGAGGCACATCTTACAAAAGTGTTGAGTCTTTCCTATGACCAAGTCCTTCTACAGTTCATCACTCTTAGAGTTGTTCACACTGAGCCTCCAACAATTCACTGATTAAAGTTCAGGGGCTTCCATGAAGGTTACTGTTCATGGGTTCTTTTCTGGAAAGTTTTGTGTCTCTGTATTTGCCTGTCTCTCTTTCCAGCTTTGAGAAAGGCAATTTTCCCTGACTGTTAATTTTGTACAGATTGTTAATTTTTCTGTTTGTTCAGTTCTTTACGTGTTATTAGGACAAAGAGGCAATTTACAAACTGCTAGACCAGACCAAAAATACTTTTAGTAGGTGCATTCTAAGAGGCTCAGAAGATGGGTTTGTTGGTTCAGTCAACCAGACAGATTATAATCATTATAATCCAACTTTCTCCATATTTTGTAGGTTTGGTTCAGGTATTTAGTCCATTTTTCAAGCTAGTATCATATAGTTTGTTTCAAAAAGTATTTTTAGCATTACTCAACCTCCAACCTCACTATACCAGACCCTCAAGTATAACTTTGAACTTTTATCCTTAATTCAATTTTTGTATGCTGCTTGCAATAGAATGTTTAATTTAGTTCCTTAAAGGGTAAAGGAACATTGGGAAAAGAACTTGAAGGCTAAATCTTGTAATCTAACTGTCCTGAAAAAGATTTTGAATCAATTTGTTTTATTTAAATATGAAATTTCACCTTTTTAGAAAGTATATTTTTACTCTTCCTTAATTTGGTTTAAGAATTGGTAGTCTCCCCCCACTTTCTTCTTTCTTTTTTGTCTGTCTCTCTCTTTCCCTCTCTCCCTCCCTCCCTCCCTCTCTGTTTTTTGGGATTGAACTCAGGGGTGCTCTTCCACTGAGCACACCCTCAGTCACCTCTTCTTAGTTCTTATACATTTCAGACAGGGTCTTGCTAACTCCCTAGGCAGATTTTGAACTCGTGATCCTTTTGTCTCAGCCTCCTGAGCAGCTGGGATCACAGCGATGAGTCACGGTGCCAAGCAATAAAGACATCCTTTAAAGGGAAACTTTGAGGACTCTTACCTCAAAGTTTTAAGGACTGCAGCAAAATTATTCATAAGACAATTTGATTTCCAGCTTCTAAAATGTTAGAATACATTTTAAGGTTCTGATTGAATTAACAATTTACCACATTTTGAGACAAAACAAAATTAAAATTTCAATATTATGACTTCATCTATTCTGTGTCACCTTCTTTTCCCTCTTGTACGCTAATGTTTTGGACTTTTTCTTTATGCTTTGAAATTGCTTGAGTCATCTAAAGAATATGACCCCTTCTTCAAGATTAATGAATATTACTGAGTTCAGGGGACCAATGGTCTACTACACACCATTAATAGGGTTAGGGTTCACTCCTTTAATCTCTTCATAGAATTGGGAAAGATTTAGCACAACTACAAATCCCCAAATAATGAAACGACCTTGAAAATGGAACAAATTCCACATACAGACGAATTAGAAAAAAACCAAAACACTAGTTTTAAATGTGAAAAGTTCAGGTTCATATTCTCAATTCCCCTTGGTTCTTGGTGAGAAACTTCCTTCTCTAAGAAAAGGGATCCTTGCAACCGCGGAGCCAACGGGAGGGTGAGTCAGGCAGCCTAAATCGCGGAGGTAAGTGGCGGGCAGATAACCCGTCCAGCCAGCAGGCCAAGGACAGACGTAGTAACTGAGTGACCCCGCCTGACCCCTGCATCTAGGTTGGTGCCATCACTGGTTGGTCTCAGTCATGGAGGGAGCTGGCAGTCGAGTCATGCTGCTTGCATCGCGGAGGTAGCAGGCGGGCACCCAACTCGCCTGCCTTGCGGAGTTGGACACAGGTAGCCAACCCGCCCAACCACCAGGCCAAAGACAGACGCCATCACTGAACAACCCCATCCGACCACCATGCCAAGGTTTGTCGTCACCACGGTGTTAGCCAGAGGCTTCTTTATAGGCTGGTGCAGGCATTTTGAATTACGTCTGAGGGTGTGGTCATCATCATTGGAAGGGCAGCTCCCTTCCTGAGACACCTACAGGAGGCTAGAGGACCTTTGACAAGACCCAGGAGCCAAGAAGAGGAGGTATTGAGAGACTCGGGACCAACTCAGAGCCACCAGGAATATACCCCACCTGAAGACCACCACCCATAGAAGGCCAGCTCCCTAGTGGAGCACCATATTATCAAGTTCCTCCAAGACTTCAGGCTACTGAAGGCTAAGAGGTGAGTTATTGGAAATCTACAGAGACAATATTAGTCAATAGAGGAAATCTGCAATATCCCAGAATTTCACTACTAGAGGGGTAGATACCTGAACAATATGAGAAAACAAGGGTTGTTGTCCCAAACAAACCTAGATGGTATAGCAATAATATCCAATGACAGCATGGCAGAAGAAATGTCAGAAAGGGAGTTCGGATGTACATAATTAAAACGATCAGGGAAGCAAACGAGGAGATGAAAGAGCAAATGCAGGCATTGAATGATCGCACCAATTGACAGTTAAAAGAGCAAATACGGGAAGCAAAAGAGCATTTCAATAAAAAGTTAGAGATATTAAAAAAAACCACCACAGAAATTCTTGAAATGAAGGAAACAATAAACCAAATGAAAAACTCCATAGAAAGCATAACCAATAGGATAGAACACCTGGAAGACAGAACCTCAGATATTGAAGACAAAATATTTTAATCTTGAAAACAAAGTTGACCAAACACAGAAGACGGTAAAAAATCATGAACAGAATCTCCAAGAATTATGGGGTATCATGAAAAGGCCAAATTTAAGAATTATTGGGATTGAGGAAGGCTTAGAGAAACAAACCAAAGGAATGAACAATCTATTCAATGAAATAATATCAGAAAATTTCCCAAATCTGAAGAATGCAATGGAAAATAAAGTCCAAGAGGCTTATAGGACTCCAAATACACAAAATTACGACAGACCCACACCAAGGCACATTATAATGAAAATACCTAACATACAAAATAAAGACAGAATTTTAAAGGTTGCAAGAGAAAAGAATCAAATTACATTCAGGGAAACCAATACGGATATCAGCAGATTTTTCAATCCAGACCCTAAAAGCTAGAAGGGCCTGGAACAACATTTTTCAAGCTTTGAAAGAATATGGATGCCAATCAAGAATCTTATACCCAGCAAAACTTACCTTCAGATTTGATGACGAAATAAAATCCTTCCATGATAAATAAAAGATAAAAGAATTTACAAAAAGAAAGCTGGCATTACAGAACATTCTCAGCAAAATATTTCATGAGGAAGAGATGAAAACAACGATGTAAATCAGCAAAGGGAGGAACTAGTCTAAAGGAACAACCAAGTAAACGAGAAATCAAGTCGTGTCAAAAGAAAAAATGAGCCAAATGACCGGGAATACAAATGGTATCTCACTAATAATCCTGAATGTTAATGGCCTGAACTCATCAATCAAAAGACATAGACTGGCAGATTGGATTAAAAAGAAAGTTCCAACAATATGCTGCCTGCAAGAGACTCATCTCATAGAAAGAGATACCCACAGAGTAAAGGTGAAAGGATGGGGAAAAACATACCATGGACTCAGCAAAAAAGCTGGAGTATCCATCCTCATTTCAGATAATGTGAACTTCAAGCCAAAGTTAGTCAGAAGGGATAAAGTTCCCATACTACTTAAGGGAAGCACAAATCAGCAAGACATAATAATCATAAATATCTATGCACCAAACAGTGGCTCATCCATATACGTCAAACAAATCCTCCTCAATGCCAGAAATCAAATAGACTACAAAACAATAATACTAGGTGATTTTAACACACCTCTCTCACCACTGGACAGATCCTCCAAACAAAAATTGAACAAAGAAACCATAGATCTCAAAAACACAATCAATAATTTAGACTTAATGGACATTTATAGAATATTCCATCCAACAAAGAGCGAATATACTTTCTTCTCAGCAGCACATGGGTCCTATTCTAAAATAGACCATATATTATGCCACAAATCTACTGTTAGCAAATACAAGAAGATAGAGATCATACCTTGTATTCTATCAGATCATAATGGATTGAAATTAGAAATAAATGACAGAGTAAAAAACAGAAACTACTCCAACACCTGAAGATTAAATAATATGCTATTGTATGATGAATGGATAACAGAAGATATCAGGAAGGAAATTAAAAAATTCTTAGAGGTAAATGAGAGCAAAGAAACAACATATCAAAATCTCAGGGACACTATGAAAGCAGTTCTTAGAAGAAAATTTATTTCATGGAGTGCATTCAACAAAAGAAGAAAAAAATCAACAAATAAACGACCTGGCACTATAGTTCAAAACCCTAGAAAAAGAACAGAGCAACACCAAAAGGAGTAGAGGACAGGAAATAGTTAAAATCAGAGCTGAAATCAACGAAATTGAAACAAAGGAAACAATACAAAAATTGACAAAATAAATACTTGGTTCTTTGAAAAAATAAAATTGATAAACCCTTAGCCACACTAACAAAGAGAAGAAGAGAGAAAACCCAAATTACTAAAATTCGGAACGAACAAGGAAGTATCACAACAGACACGATTGAAATACAAAACATAATTAGAAGCTATTTTGAAAATCTATACTCCAACAAAATAGAAAATCTCAAAGACATCAACAGGTTTCTAGAGACATATGAGTTACCTAAACTGAACAAGGAGGACATACACAATTTAAATAGATCAATTTCAAGTAATGAAATAGAAAAAGTCATCAAAAGCCTACCAACAAAGAAAAGTCCAGGACCAGATGGGTTCTCAGCCGAGTTCTACAAAACCTTTAAAGAAGAGCTCATTCCAATACTTCTCAATGTATTTCATGAAATAGAAGAGGAGGAAACCCTCCAAACTCATTCAGTGAAGCCAATATCACCCTGATACCTAAACCAGACAGAGACACATGGAGGAAAGAAAATTTCAGACCAATATCCTTAATGAACATTGATGCAAAAATTCTCAACAAAATCTTAGCAAATCACATACACAAATATATTAAAAAGATAGTGCACCACGATCAAGTGCGTTTTATCCCAGGGATGCAAGGTTTGTTCAACATCTGGAAATCAATACATGTAATTCACCATATCAATAGACTTAAAGTCAAGAATCACTTATTGTGATAGATGCAGAAAAAGCATTTAATAAAATACAGCATCCTTTCATGCTCAAAACACTAGAAAAAATAGGGATAGTGGGAACATTCCTTAACATTGTAAAGGCCATCTACGCTAAGCCCATGGACAATATCATTCTAAATGGTGAAAAACTGAAAGCATTCCCCCTAAAAACTGGAACAAGGCAGGGATGCCCTCTTTCACCACTTCTATTCAACATTGTCCTTGAAACTCTAGCCAGAGCAATTAGAGAGACCAAGGAAATTAAAAGGATATGAATAGGAAAAGAAGAACTCAAACTATCCCTGTTCGCTGATGACATGATTATTTATTTAGAGGAACCAGGAAATTCCACCAGAAAACTTTTAGAACTCATAAATGAATTCAGTAAATTAGCAGGATATAAGATTAATGCTCATATATCCAATGCATTTTTATACATAAGTGATGAATCTTCAGAAAGAGAAATCAGGAAAACTACCCCATTCACAATTGCATCGAAAAAAATAAAATACTTGAGAATCAATCTCACAAAAGAGGTGAAAGACCTCTACAATGAGAACTACAAAACATTAAAGAAAGAAATTAAAGAAAACCTTAGAAGATGGAAAGATCTCCCATGTTCTTGAATATGCAGAACTAATATTGTCAAAATGGCCATACTACCAAAAGTGCTATACAGATTCAATGCAATTCCAATTAAAATCCCAATGATATACCTTGCAGAAATAGAGCAAGCAATTATGAAATTCATCTGGAAGAATAAGAAACACAGAATAGCTAAAGCAATCCTTAGCACAAAGAGCGAAGCAGGGGGTATTGCAATACCAGACCTTCAATTATACTACAAAGTAATAGTAACAAAACAACATGGTATTGGCACCAAAATAGACAGGTAGATCAATGGTACAGAACAGAGGACACGGACACAAACCCACATAAATACAATTTTCTCATACTAGATGAAGGTGCCAAAAATATGCAATGGAGTAAAGATAGCCTCTTCAACAAATGGTGCTGGGAAAACTGGAAATCCATATGCAACAGAATGAAACTAAACCCCCATCTCTCACCCTGCTCAAAAATCAACTCAAAATGGATCAAGGACCTCGGAATCAGACCAGAGACCCTTCATCTTATAGAAGAAGAAGTAGGTCCAAATCTTCAACTTGTTGGCTTAGGATCAGGCTTCCTTAACAGGACTCCCATAGCACAAGAAATAAAAGCAAGAATCAATGACTGGGACAAATTCAAACTAAATAACTTTCTCTCAGCAAAGGAAACTATCAGCAATGTGAAGAGAGAGCCTACAGAGTGGGAGAATATCTTTGCCACTCATACTTCAGATAGAGCACTAATTTCCAGAATATATAAAGTACTCAAAAAACTTTACACCAAGAATGCAAATAATCCAATCAACAAATGGGCTAAGGAAATGAACAGACACTTCACAGAAGAAGATCTATAAGCAATCAAAAAACATATGAAAAAATGTTCAACATCTTTAGTAATAAGAGAAATGCAAATCAAAACTAGCCTAAGATTCCATCTTACCCCAATTAGAATAGTGATTATCAAGAATACAAGCAACAATAGGTGTTGGAGAGGGTGTGGGGGAAAAGGTAACTCATACATTGCTGGTGGGGCTGCAAATTAGTTCAGCCACTCTGGAAAGCAGTATGGAGATTCCTTAGAAAACTTGAAATGGAACCACCATTTGACCCAACTATCCCACACCTTGGCCTATACCCAAAGGACTTAAAATCAGCATACTACAGAGATACAGCCACAACAATGTTCATAGCTGCTCAGTTCACAATAGCCAGATTGTGGAACCAACCTAGATGCCCCTCAATTGATGAACAGATAAAGAAACTGTGGTATATATATATACCATGGAATATTATTCAGTCATAAAGAATAATAAAATTATGGCATTTGCAGGCAAATGGATGCAGCTGGAGAATATCATGCTAAGTGAGATAAGCCAATCTCAAAAAACCAAAGGATGAATGATCTCACTGATAAGCGGATGATGACACATATAGGGGGGTGGGAGGGGGGCAAGAATGGAGGAAGGAGGGACTCTATAGAGGGTTAAGGGGGGTATGAGGGGGGGGAGGTGTGGGGGGAGAAAAAAACAACTGAATGAATCAAAAACTATTATCCTAGGTAAATGTATGATTACAAAATGATATGCCTCTACTTCACGTACCAACAGAGAAACTAGATGTATCCCATTTGTTTACAATAAAAATGAATTAAAAAAAAAAAGAAATCCTTTCAGGATAAGGAGGGAAGCGTACTCTCTTTCACACCATCCTATCCAATCCTCCAAGAATTCAGTGTTATTCTGGTTTCCTAGTCAGGTCAGGAAGCCTGGGCTTTGGGCATGAGGAGAAAGGGGTCATTATCACCTCTACAAAATGAAAACTTAGAGTGAAGACAGAAACAGCATTTTCGTCAAATGGCCTTACACATTAAAGGAGAGAAAACCCAGTTTCTTCTCAGCATGTTTGTGGCTCTCAACAGGCTATCTTTGGCCTTCTATTGTTTTTCTTTCTGCAGATGCCATAGCCACTTCCTTCTGTCTTTTAAAAGGCAGTAACCAGTCCTGGATGGATTTTAGTTGCTCCTAGTAGTGTTGCTTTTCCCCATTTCATATTCTTTAGTGCTGCCTAACCTCCAAGTGAGCCTCCTCACACGGGGAGTTTCTGACCGGCAGCATCACCACCTACATCTGATTCCCAACCTGATGTACAGCTAGGATATTTGGTAGCTCCCAACCAGTTCATAAGAAATATATTTTCATATTTTATACTTATAATTTAAATTTATACCAATTTACAAATAATGTTGATCTGTGCTTTTTTATTATGATACAAAATACACTCATTCTTGAAACCCAAAGGGGAAAGCACCTACAATAATGTCACCACTAACAATAATTCTATGACAAATACAATCATCACTACTTTACACATTTGGAAATAAATACATGATGTCATGGCTTCAATACTGTGTCTAAAAGGAGGTTTATATTTGTATTGTATATACAAGAAAAAATTTTACTAAATTTATCAAGTCATATAGATGATCACTGAAGGGAAATGTAAGGTTTCCAAAAATATCTCTGACCTCTGGTAGTTGAATAAATGAAAGGGAATTTCTGTAATCTCTTGAACTTTCTCTTAAGTCTCACATGAGATGAAATTCTGACCTGCACTAATTACTACTCTTACTCTTTTGAAAAAAATTATTTGTCATGGGTCCACATACTAATCAACTGGGAGACTGACAGTGTTGACTTACGTGTCTAATAGAACAAGCACCTTTTCAGCTTGCTAAGGCTCTGGGTGTGTGTTTGTGCCTCTAGGAGTCAACAGAACTGAAATAACACATCTTTTATTCACCTGGCCTCTCAAAACTTAATAGGAGTTTTGCATGCTATTCTCTATAAATAGGGGTGAAACTGCCCTACTCCTTGGGAGTTTGATTCAATTATACTACCTGAGAAGCATCAGTATCATTATATTAGATAAGATTCTGGTATGTGTAAATTATACACACAAACATGCATTTGTATGTATCAATGCATATATTATGTATATTATATATAGTATATATAGAATTCTTACCATTCTTATAACTGGTAGATAGATTCTTATCCTCCTTTTAAACTACCAACATAGTCATTTAAGAATGACATTAAATTACTTTTTCAAAGTTTACTCTGTCCCTATATACTCAACAGGGGCATATTTTTGAGAATGCTAGAACACATTTATTTCTTTAGCTTATTTTTATCAAACCTAAACTTTGTTGAGGAACTCACTTTTGACTTTATACATTTTTGTGAATATTAAAGTGATTATATTACCTTTGTTATCAACAGAAACAGATTTCCATTTTGAAAGTGGCGACCAATACATTCTTACAAATAGTGTCAGGAAGACTTTGACAAGTTCCTTTGTGGAGGAGTGTCTAATCTAAATTAGACAGATAAGGCAAACAGAAGAACCAAGCATAAGAGTCAAAATACCTCAATTCGTGAGTGCCTAAATATGCACAAAAACCGTCTACTCTCCGGTAGTTTATTTCTGGTTGTGCACATGGCAATGTGTATCCTCTATGATATCATGCCTTAATTTTAAGAAGAAAAGTGACTTTTGCAGAAACTATTTTCTTATTCAACATTTTTAATCATTGATTGAGACTCTGAATAATGTGATATAAAGAGGACCGGGGCAAAAGGATAAATATTTATTCATCCATCACAAGTTTTGTAATTAAATTATATACGTAATTCAAATTAATTTGAGGAGGGAATGTCATGGCTATTGTAAATCATTGAAAGCATGCTTTTTAAAATTTAAAAAGATTTGCTGGGCATAGGGGTGCATACCTGTAATCCTAGCAGCTAGGGAGGCTGAGATAGGAGGATCACGAGTTCAAAGTCAGCCTCAGCAAAAGCCAGGTGCTGAGCAACTCAGTGAGACCCTGTCTCTAAATAAAATACAAAATAGGCCTGGGAATGTGGTTCAGTGGTTTTATTGGGAAAGAATAACTTTTCATTTTCTTTTTACTATTTTAAAAATATTTTATAATTTCTTTTCATTGCCGTTATCACTTTTATTGTACTTACTTTATAATCCCCATTTGCCACTACAGTCAAGACTATTCAGAGAAATAAACCAGATTTATAATGACAGAACAGACTCTGATACTCACATGATATTCAAGACTCAATGGCTCCTAAACCATATTTGAGAAGCTGATGGGAGGGAGAAGGTGGCGGATGAGGGAGAGGAAGCACGTGCTAGCTGTTTCTCAGCACAGACTTACAAAGTGAGAAGACTGCTCCTAGCAAGGCGAGTAACTAAGGAACATCGCTGAAACTCAATACTGAGCTGGAAGAAAAATTTACAGAGCTACAGAAAGTCGGCATATAGTAGAGGATTAAAAAATATTAATGGGCCCACCTTTTGACCCAGTTATCCCAATTAGTAATGTGAAAAGGGAGCCTATGGAATGGGAGAAAATCTTTTCCACACACTTCAGACACAGCACTGATCTCCAAAATGTATAAAGAACTTAAAAAACTTTACACCAAAAATATAAAGATCCCAATCAATAAATGAGCTAAGGAACTGGGCAGACACTTCACAGAAGATATACAGGTAATCAACAAATATATGAAAAAGTGTTCATCATCCCTAGTAATTAGAGAAATGCAAATCAAAACCACCCTAAGATTTCATCTAACTCCATTTAGAATGACTATTAACAAGAATACAAGCAATAATATGTTGGCATGGATGTAGGGAAAAGGTACACTCATACATTGCTGGTGGGGCTGCAAATTAGTGCAGCCACTCTGGAAAGCAGTGTGGAGATTCCTCAGAAAACTTGGAATGAACCCACCATTTGACCCAGCCATCCCACTCCTCAGTTTATTTCCATAGGACTTAAAATTAGCATACTACAGTAACACAGTCACATCAGTGTTTATAGCAGCTCAATTCACATAGCTAGATTGTGGAACCAACCTAGATGCCCTTCGACAGTTGAATGGATAAAGAAAATGTGGTATATATACACAATGTAATATTACTCAGCCATAAAGAAGAATAATATTCTGACATTTGCAAAATGGATGGAATTAGAGAATATCATACTAAGTGCAATAAGCCAATCCCAAAAAACCAAAGGCTGAATGTTTTCCCTGGTAAGTGTATGATGATATACAATGGGGTTGGGGGAGTTGGGGGTTAAGAGGAGAATGGAGGAACTTTAGATTATGTAGAGGGAAATGAGGGGGGTATGAAAAATGATGGAATGAGACAGACCTCATTACCCTATACACATGTAGGATTAGATGAATGGTATGAATCTACATCATGCACAACCATAGAAATGAAAAGATGTACCCCATTTGTGTACAATGATTCAAAATGCAGTCTGTAAAAATAAAAAAAATAAATATTATATTAAATATTTAAAAAAATATTACTTGTACCATTTCCACATCTCTCATCTGCCACCTGCTCATACATTTTAATACAATCTCATAATATTTTTGAATTTGTAATTAATACTTACATGTTGAATGATTGAATTCGATTATATCCCAAATTCGTTTCTATGTTACTGTGATCTTGTACCCTATGTGATTCTAATATTGTCTTCTTCCTGTTCAAAAAAAAAAAAAAGTCGGTAAGTTGAAAGTAAGAAATAATACCTCTGAGGTGCACCAGCCCTGGCCACCAGCAGTGCAGACAAGAGATGCATGGTCTGTGGATCAAGAAATTAAAGAAATAAAGAAAAATTGACTTGGAAAAGCTATGGTTTACAGAGGAGGTCTGATTTGAATGGACACAGAGCTAGTGGGGCAAGTGTCTCCGTGAAAACAAATCTGAAGTGTGTTGCAGGGGCAGCAAGGCCTGCAGGCAGGTGCGGAAGCCCTCTGCGGGCTGGCGCCTAGGACAACAGGCCCAGGTATCCCAGGTACCAACAGCTGATGGAAGGTATGAACCGAGGTAGGGACTGGGGGCTCATAAAGGAAGTTACCAGCAACCAATGAAAAACTCCCACAGTGTGCCTGAACCAAAGACTGAAACAGGCTCAAAGAAAATTTTACCTGTACTATTCAGCCTCTGGATCCCAAGAGAGAAAAACTCCCATAATTGCTGGTGCCCCATAAAAGCCATCGTGAAGACACTCACTGTGGCCACACAAGCACATCTGCACTTTAGGGCACTTACCCAGTAAGTCACAGCCATAGTGTGGAAGGTGAAACTTGTGGAGGTTAGTCCCTCGGCCCCAAAAGTGGATTGAACTGAAATCCCCAGAGACAGGAAGCACTGCACCAATAGGGGGACCTGACCAAATCTCAACTGCACTCCAACAGACTTCCAAAACCCAGCGAAGTCCAAACCCCAACACCTGGAAACTCAAGTACAAAAAAAAAAAAAAAAAAAAATCAATATAATTTCATGCATCCTATCAGATCATAATGGAAAGAAATTAGAAATCAACATCAAGAAAAATAATAGAAACCACATAAACACATGGAGATTAAATAGTACTCTTTAAAATAAAGAATGGATCAATGAAGAAATGAGGGTAGAAAATCAAGAAATTCATAGAAAAAAATAAGAATAGAGATACGACATGTCAAAATCTCTGAGACAGTAATAAAAGAGGTTTGTTTTGAAATTTCTATTGCTGAGAAATTTGAGGTTTGTGCTCAATGTGCTCTTTTTCAATCCTGGAATATCTGTTTTCAGTTCCACAGGTTTGGATGGGATATTAGGTATTGCCAGGTCGGGTCTGTAGTACTTGTGCACTGCTTTGGTTGCTGCACTGTGACTTGGAGGCTAGCCTTGAACATTTTCAGGCAAGTAGTCCAGTGCAGACCAGTGGGCGTGGTCTGAGGGTGTGAAGTGCACAGGTGCAGGGCAATAGGGCAGAGAGCCAGAGGGAGTTTGCCCTGGAGCAGGAGTGGAATGCAAGCTCTATTTGACATGTATTTTTTATGATTCAATTTAAACATTGTTTATTTGTTCTAATTAGTTGTACATGACAGTAGAATGCATTCTGATACATCATACATAAATGGAATTTAACTTCTCATTCTTCTGGTTGTACATAATGTAGGATCACACCAGTTGTGTAGTCATATATGCACATAAGGTATTAAGGTACGATTCATTGTACTATCATTCCTAGCTCTATACACACTCCCCTTCCCTCACTCCCTCTGCCTAATCCAAATTACCTCTATTCTTTCCTAGCCCCCCTATTGTGAATTAGTGTCAGCATATCAGAGAAAACATTCGGTCTTTGGTTCTTTGGGATTGGTTTATTTTGCTTAGGATGATATTCTCCAGCTCCAACCTTTTACCAACAAATGCCATAATTTTATTCTTCTTTAAGGCTGAGTAATAACACATTATGTATATATACCTCATTTTCTTTATCCATTCATCTGTTGAAGGGCACCTAGGTTGGTTTCATAGTTTAACTATTGTGAGTTGAGTTGCTATAAACATTGATGTGTCTATGTCACTGTAGTATGCTCATTTTAAGTCCTTTGTGTATAAACCAAGGAGTGAGATAGCTGTATCAAATGGTGGTTCCATTCCAAGTTTTCTGAGGACTCTCCATACTGTTTTCCATAGTGAGGTTATAGCAATTTGCAGTCCAAACAGCAATGTATGAGTGTACCTTTTTCCTTACATTCTCACTAACATTTATTGTTGCATTTATTCTTTTTTTTAATTATTGTATACGAATGGGATACATGTTGTTTCTCTATTTGTACATGGAGTCAAGGCATACCATTTGTGTAATCATACGTTTACATAGTGCAATGATGTTTGATTCATTATTTTTTAGTCCCTTCCCCCCCACCCCTCCCACCCCTCTTTTCCCTCTATACAGTCCTTCTTTCCTTCATTCTTACCACACTCCTTATCCCTAACCCTAAACCTAACCCTAAACCTAATGCTAACCCCTCCCACCCCCCATTATATGTCCTCATCCGCTTATCAGCGAGATCATTCGTCCTTTAGTTTTTTGAGATTGGCTTATCTCACTTAGCATGATATTCTCCAATTTCATCCATTTGCCTGCAAATGCCATAATTTTATCATTCTTCATTGCGGAGTAATATTCCATTGTATATATATGCCACAGTTTCTTTATCCATTCATCAACTGAAGGGCATCTAGGTTGGTTCCACAATCTGGCTATGGTGAATTGAGCAGCAATGAACATTGATGTGGCTGTATCTCTGTAGTATGCTGATTTTAAGTCCTTTGGGTATAGGCCAAGGAGTGGGACACCTGGGTCAAATGGTGTTTCCATTCCAAGGTTTCTGAGGAATCTCCACACTGCTTTCCAGAGTGGCTGCACTAATTGGCAACCCCACCAGCAAT
Organism: Sciurus carolinensis; assembly: GCF_902686445.1. Lineage (NCBI taxonomy): Eukaryota > Metazoa > Chordata > Mammalia > Rodentia > Sciuridae > Sciurus > Sciurus carolinensis. The sequence continues at coordinate 31,593,059 of NC_062220.1, read as the reverse complement.
GTATGAGTGTTCCTTTTTCACCACATCCTCGCCAACACCTATTGTTGCTTGTGTTCTTGATAATCGCCATTCTAATTGGGGCGAGATGAAATCTTAGGGTAGTTTTGATCTGCATTTCCCTTATTACTAGGGATGTTGAACATTTTTCCATATGTTTGTTGATTGCTTGTACATCTTCTTCTGTGAAGTGTCTGTTCATTTCCTTAGCCCATTTGTTGATTGGATTATTTGTATTCTTGGTGTAGAGTTTTTTGAGTTCTTTATAGATTCTGGAAATTAGCGCTCTATCTGAAGTATGGTTGGCAAAGATATTCTCCCACTCTGAAGGCTCTCTCTTCACATTGCTAATAGTTTCCTTTGCTGAGAGAAAGCTTTTTAGTTTGAATCTATCCCAGTTGTTGATTCTTGCTTTTAATTCTTGTGCTATGGGAGTCCTGTTAAGGAAGCCTGATCCTAAACCAACAAGTTGAAGATTTGGACCTACTTTTTCTTCTATAAGATGCAGGGTCTCTAGTCTGATTCCAAGGTCCTTGATCCATTTTGAGTTGAGTTTTGTGTAGGGTGAGAGATAGGGGTTTAATTTCATTCTGTTGCATATGGTTTTCCAGTTTTCCCAGCACCATTTGTTGAAGAGGCTATCTTTTCTCCATTGCATATTTTTGACCCCTTTGTCTAGTATGAGAAAATTGTATTTATTTGGGTTTGTGTCCATGTCTTCTATTCTGATCCATTGATCTACCTGTCTATTTTGGTACCAATACCACGCCATTTTTGTTACTATTGCTTTGTAGTAGAGTTGAAGATCTGGTATCGCAATACCCCCTGCTTCGCTCTTGCTACTGAGGATTGCTTTAGCTATTCTAGGTTTTTTATTCTTCCAGATGAATTTCATAATTGCTTGCTTTATTTCTGCAAGGTACATCATTGGGATTTTAATTGGAATTGCATTGAATCTGTATAGCAGTTTTGGTAGTATGGCCATTTTGACAATATTAATTCTGCCTATCCAGGAACATGGGAGATCTTTCCATCTTCTAAGGTTTTCTTTAATTTCTTTCTTTAGTGTTCTGTAGTTCTCATTGTAGAGGTCTTTCACCTCTTTGGTGAGAGTGATTCCCAAGTATTTTATTTTTTTCGATGCTATTGTGAATGGGGTAGTTTTCCTAATTTCTCTTTCTGAAGATTCATCACTTATGTATAAAAATGCATTGGATTTATGAGCATTGATCTTGTAACCTGCTACTATACTGAATTCACTTATGAGTTCTAAAAGTTTTCTGGTGGAATTTCCTGTTTCCTCTAAATATATAATCATGTCATCAGCGAACAGGGATAGTTTGAGTTCTTCTTTTCCAATTTGTATCCCTTTAATTTCTTTGGTTTGTCTAATTGCTCTGGCTAGAGTCTCAAGGACGATGTTGAATAGAAATGGTGAAAGAGGGCATCCCTGCCTTGTTCCAGTTTTTAGGGGGAACGCTTTCAGTTTTTCACCATTTAGAATGATATTGGCCATGGGCTTAGCCAGACTCTAGCCAGAGCAATTAGACAAACCATTATTGTTTCCTTCACTGAGAAGAAGCTGTTTAGTTTGAATCCTTTCCATTTATTGATTCTTGATTTTACTTCTTGCACTTTAGGAGCCTTGTTAAGGAAATCTGGCCCTGAGCTGATGTGATGAAGATTTGGGCCTATAATTTCTTCTGTTAGGTGCAGGGTCTCTGGTCTAATTCCTAGTTCCGTGATCCATTTTGAGTTGATTTTTGTGCAGGGTGAGAGATAGGGGTTTAATTTCATTTTGCTACCTATGGATTTCCAGTTTCCCCAGAACCATTTTTTGAAGAGGCAATACTTTCTTCAATGAATGTTTTTGGCACCTTTGTCTAGTATGAGATAACTGTATTTATGTGGGTGTGTCTCGGTGTCTTCTATTCTGCTTCACTCTTTTTGATAAAGATTGCTTTGGCTATTCTGGGTCTCTTATTTTTCCAAATTAATTTCATGATTGCTTTGCTATTTCTGTGAGGAAAGATGTTGGGATTTTAATTGGAATTGCATTGAATCTGTATCATGCTTTTGGTATTATGACCATTTTAACAATATTAATTCTAAGTATCAAAGAGCAGGGAGATCTTTCCATCTTCTACGAATTTCTTCAGTTTCTTTCTTTATTGTTCTGTAGTTTTCATTGTAAGTTTTTTTTTTTTTTGCCTACTTTGTTAGATTGATTCCCAAGTATTTTTCTTTTTTCTTTTGGAGGCTATAATGAATGGGCTAGTTTTTCTAATTTCCCCTCCATGGATTCATCACTGATGTATAAGAATATGTTTGATTTGTGGATGTTGATTTTATATTATGCTTCTTTGCTGAATTCACTTATGAGTTCTAGGAGTTTTTGGATTTTCTAAATAAAGAATCTTGTCATTGACAAATAGTGATAGTTTGAGATCTTCTTTTCCTATTATTAAATTTCCTCTTCTGCCTATTTACTCTGACTAGAGTTTCAAGGTTGGTGTTGAATAGAAGTGGCAATAGAGGGCATCCTTGCATTGTTCCCATTTTTAAAGGAAATTCTTTCAAATTTTCTCCATTTAGAATGATATTGACCTGGGCTTAGCATAAATAGCTTTTACAATGTTAGGTATGTTCCTACTATCCCTGGTTTTTCTAGTGTTTTGAACAGGAAGGGATGCTGCATTTGGTCAAACACTTTTTCTGCCTTTATTGATTTGATCATGTGATTCTTGTCTTTAAGTCTATTGATGTGGTGAATTATGTTTATTGATTTTCATATGTTGAAATAACCTTGCATTCCTGGAATGAACTCCATTTAATAGTGGTGTATTATCTTTTTAATATGTATTTGTATGCATTTTGCCAGAATTTTATTGAGAATTTTTGCATCTATATTCATTATGGATATTGGTCTGAAGTTTTCTTTTCTTGATGTCTTTGTCTGGTTTTGGTATCAGGGTGATAGAAGCTACATAGAGTGAGGGGTTCCCTCCTTATCTATTTCATGGAACAATTTGAGGAGTATTTGTGTTAATTCTTCTTTGAATAAGAAGGTTAATTCTTCTTTGTAGAACTTGGTTGAGAATCCATCTCTTCCTGGGCTTTTCTTGATTGGTTGACTTTTGATGGCATCTTCTATTTCATTGCTTGAAACTTAATCTGTTTAAATTGTGTATGTTCTCCTGATTCAGTTTGGGTAGACCATATATCTCTAGAAATTTGACAATATCTTTAAGATTTTCTATTTTATTAGAGTATAAATTTTCAAAGTAGTTTCTAATTATCTTCTGTATTTTAGTCGTGTTCATTGTGATAGTTCCTTTTTCATCCAGAATTTTAATAATTTGAGTTCTTTCTCTTTCTCTTCTCTATTGTAGCTAAGCCTTTATCAACTTTACTTATTGTTTCGAAGAATCAACTTTTTGTCAACTTTTTGAATTGTTTCTTTTTTTTTTCAATTTCATTCATTTCAGCTCTGATTTAATTATTTTTTTATCTTCTACTTCTTTTGGTGTTGATTTGTTCATCTATTTCTACAACTTTGAGATGTAATATTAAGTCATTTATTTGTTGACTTTCTATTATTTTAATGAATGAACTCAATACAATGAACTTTCCTCTTAGCACTCCCTTTGTAGTGTCCAAGAGGTTTTGATATGCTGTGTTCTCATTTACCTCTAAGTATTTTTTTAATTTCATCGCTGATTTCTTTTGCTATCCATTAGTCACTCAACAATGTATCATTTAGTTTCTAAGTGTTAGAGTAGCTTCTATGTTTTATTGTATCTTTGACTTCTAATTTCATTCTATTATAATCTGATAGAATGCAGAGTAGTATTTCTATTTTTTTATTTGCTCTAAGTTGCTTTGTGGCATAAGATATGGTCTATTTTAGAGAAAGATCCATGTGCTTATGAGAAGAAAGTGTATTCACTCAATGATGAATGAAATATTCTACATATGTCCATTAAGTCTAAAATACTGATAGTATTACTGAGTTCTAAGTTTCCTTTGTCCAGTTTTTATTTGGAATATGTATCCAGTGGGGAGAGAGGTTTGTTAAACTCAACCAGTATTACTGCGTTGTGGTATATTTGATTCTTGAAATTGAGAAGGGTTTGTTTGATATACATAGATGCTCCATTGTTTGGGGCATATGATGGTTATGACTTGTTGATGTACAATTCCCTTAAGCAATATGAGTGTCCTTCTTCGTCCCTTCTTGACATCCACTTTATCTGATATGAGGATGGAAACTCCTGCTGTTTTACATGATCCATATGAGTGATGTTTTTTCCCATCCTTTCACCTTCATTCTGTTGATGTATTTGCCTATGAGGTAAGTCTCCTGGAGACAGCACATTTTTGGGTCTTTTTTTAAAAAAACCAAATCTGCCAGTCTATGTCTTTTGATTAATGAGTCTAGCCCATTAAATTCAAGGTTATTATTGAGATATGATTTGTATTCCTAGTCATTTTGGTTTATTTCTGGTCTTAATTTGACTTAATTTCTCCTTTGATTGACTATTTCTTTAATGTAGTTCCTCCATTTTCTGGTTTTTCCTTTTTCCCCCATATTGTCCTCATCCAATATTTTGTTGAGAATGTTCTGTAGAACAGGCCTTATAGTTGTGAATTCTTTTAATTTTTGCTTATCATGGAAGGTTTTTATTTCATCTTCAAATCTGAAGTTTAATTTTTCTGGATATGGGATTCTTGATCGGCATCCATTTTCTTTCATAGCTAGCTATATATTGTTCCAAGACCTCTTAGCCTTGATGGCCTGAGTTGAGAAATTAGCTGAGATTTGAATTGTTTTCCCCCTAAAACTAATTTGATTTTTTTTCCTCTCCAAGTCTTTAAAATTCTATCCTTATTTTATATGTTAGGCAATTTTATAATAATGTGCCTTAGTGTAGGTCTGTTGTAATTTTGTACATTTGGGGTCCTATAAGCAAGCTTCTTGTATCTGATTTTCCATTTCATTCTTTAGGTTTGGGAAAATTTCTAATGTTAAGTCACTGAAAAGATTGTGCATTCCTTTGTTTATATCTCCATGCCTTCATCTATGCTGATAAACCTTAAATTTGGTCTTTTCATGTTATCCCATAATTCTTGAATGTTCCATTCATGGTTTCTTACCATCTTCTGTGTGGTCAACTTTATTTTCAGGATTATATATTTTGTCTTCATTGCCTGAAGTGGTACAGTCTGTTGGTGATACTTTCCATTGAATTTTTATTTGGTTTATTGATTCCATAATTTTGAGAATTTCTGCTTGATTTCTTTTCAGAATCTCCATCTCTTTATGGAAGTGATCTTTGATCTCTAATTCAACTGCTTACTTGTCATTTTTATGGATCAGTTTACATAAAACATGTACATTCTGAATTACTTCTCTGACATTTCTTCTATTTTGTTATCAATTGAATCTATTATTGGAGCATCTTATTTTGTTTGGGGTGGTTTGTTCCCTTGTTTTTCCATGTTGTTTGTATATCTTCCCATCCACCAAGGTGGATCTGAGGTAGTCCATTTCTACTCTGTAGCCTTATAGTGTCCCTAAAGCTTTCCAGTACCTTTCCTTTAGGGGGGAAACCAATATAACATCACTCAATGCAAACAATATACAGCTTTAAAATAAATAGCTTCTATTAACTCATCTATAATTTTGTCCAGATAATCAGAAATAATGTGTTATTTATTGTCTACAGTATCAACAGTAAGTTTGCATAATGGTGGACAAAAAGAGAACAGAAGTGGTGTAAGATGTGATGTTAGTGAGGAAGGAGGTAAAAACTAGAAGTGAAATATTACAGGAAGAGTGAAAGAGGGAATAATAGAGGTTGGCTGCTAGCAGGAGAAAGAGAAAGAGAATTCAAGGAAACTGATAAGTGAGAGGAAAAATATATATAAAGAAAGAAAAAATATTATAAATAGAAAAAAAAGTAAAAATTAAAGAATACCCAACAAAATTGAAATGTACTATTCAGACATCCCAGTCTTAATAAACTGTGCATGAAAGATATTTGCTTTAATAATGTTAGAGATGTGAGAAAGATTTTTAAAAAAAACCAAAAACTTATTCCTGATCTCTGATTTAATCTCCAAACTGGATCTCTCCCACTCCCATCCTCTTGAACTCCCCAGTCAGGCACTTCTCTCCCAGGTGGTCCTAGGGCTGGGTGCCAGGACCTGTGCACATGTTACAGAGAGCTGCTCTGTATCAGGCAGATCAGACCAGACACTGTGAGCTGCAGGCTGGCCATACAGCTGCAAGTGCTGGGACAGGTTGGTGGCTAGGGAGGGGTTAGGAGACAGGGGATTGGGGATCCCAAGAGCCCTATTTGGTGCAGACCTGGTAAGACTAGTGGATCAGTGGATGCCAGACTGGGGAGGGGTAGGGGACCAGGTTGGTGCCAGAGCTCAGCAAGTACTGGCCTGTGTGTTCCATGGGCACCTGGTTGGTGCCAGACCAGCTGACTGGGTGAGCCAATAGCAAGATACCCTCACACCCTCTTTCAGCCTTCTGACCCACTGTAGCCAGTCCCATCCATCCCCACACACTTCAGACCTTGCAGAGCTGGGGAGAGTCCAGCTCTCTCCCGCCTCCCTAACCCTTGTTCTCCTTGGTGAAATGCTCCCAGTTTCTGAATTTCCACAGAATTGCTAGACTCTGGCCCACAGAGACCTAGTTGCAAACTCACAGATCTGGGTTTCAGTTTCTGTAGGCTCAACCATGCTGCTGGCCCAAGATCTCAATGTTGTTTTAATTTGCAATTAGGGACACTACCAGGGATACATTCACATAAAGGAGTGACCATGTGAAGAAGCACCATGATAGTGAATATTAACATACCTAGCAAGAATACCTCAGGTGTAACCAGACCTGCAGCTACCTTGATAATGGACTTCCAGGCCCTGGCTGGGGTCCCAAGATGGAGGCAGCTGTGTGGTGACGGTGGCAGCAGGGTCAACTTGCAGGCACCCTGATATTGGACTTTCAGGCTCTAATTGATGATCCAAGATGGAGGCTGCTGCATCTTGAGATGACAATGGTGGTGGCAGTGTCCCAATAGTGTCCCAAGATGGAGGTGGCCTCATTCCAAGAAGAAATGGTGGAACTCTATTTGACAAGTTTTAATTGACATATTAATTGCATATCTTCATGGAGTTAAATAGAAATTTTAAAAAGAAGTTGAGGTTCTGTATTAATCAAAATATTTTAAACATAGGGTAAAATTTTATTTAGTAATTCCAAGCATTTTTATATATGTTACAAGTTTCAAACTATTTTTTGTGGATAATATTGGCTGATGGTTATTATTTTAGTTTACATATTACCTGATAGAAAATAGGAAACCTACATACTAAGGATAACATGCCCAAGTTGATTAAAAAGTACTACCTTGCAAATAGTTTAATCAAAAACTCATTATTAATACAGTGTCCCTTTGCACTGATGAATTTTCCTGAACAAAATATTTCCTGATCAAAAAAAACAGGATAAGAATACAAATAAGCAAGTCAACTGAGGAAAACCTCAGGCGAAAGATAACACTTATATCAAATATCAGTTTTGTATGTTTAGGTCATTAATGTTCTGGGTTGTTTAGGATTTGAGATTACAGTCACTGTTTCTGATCCTGAATCAGATCTCAAAACTGAAACCTATTCATCTGAAACCTGAAGACCATGTGGACATCATGGGCTGGGTTTGTATATTCAGACCCACCAAGTCATGAGGCTGAGGGGGCCCAACAGAAAGTCATCCTAAGATGGAAATAACACGGCATCTAGTTTAATGCCAAACAAAGCAAAGTATACAACAAACCACACATACTGGTAGCCTTACACTGTTAGTCACCCCTGTTACACCAGGCAATACACAGTTGATGTTGAACTGATAGTATAATACAAAGACCTGGTTCTTTTGCTTCAATATGGTGCAGTTCTAAAAGCTATTCCAGTTGCAAAACTCACACCACAGAGTACAGAAAGCACACAGAGTTTAAATGTAACCTCAAGCTTCAATAAAACTGGGCCATAGGCTTATATGACCCAAGGGTGACACTTTGGAATTCAGGCTCAAAAATGAAATAGCAGTCATCCCCAAATGACTGGAAGAATGAATACATACCCAAGACTGTGACCCCTAAGGATAATCAGAGAGGCAGCCTCCAAGATAGTAGGCCCCAGGAAAAAGCAAAGGAAAACAAATTTAAAAGATATGATTGACTCCTGTCATTCTCTTTAAAGAAGTCAAGAGCCATTTTAATTGTCCTTTCTTGGTAGAAGTTTTCTTTTCTAGTGACTTTTGAGATCTCCTCTGTCTTCCATATTCTGAAGTTTAACAATCAATATCTGAGAGGGGGAGTTCTTCCCTTTTTTAACCCAAAGTTTATCCAAAGATAAGTTGAAGATTTGTTGTGCTACTTGAGTTTTATATTTTTCATCAATTTAGAAAATTCTGTCACTATCTTTTCAAAGGTTGTATCTATGACATTCATTTTCTACTTTCCCTCTAAATAATCAGATGATAAGTGTCTTCTATATCACACTACTTTTCATAGATCATATGGAACATCTTCCATGCCCCTTTATTTCTTCTTATAGATTTCTCTCTGTGCTGTATTCCAGTTAATTTCTTTAGTGTGACATTTTAATTCTTCAATTTCTATATCTTTCACTTGTGGATGTTGAATTTTATTTATTAAAATATTTTCTTGAACTTTTGTATAGACCCTGGCTATTTTTTGTCCTTTACTACCCTCTTTAATTTTTAAAAACTTGCAGAAAACATTTGTTCTCTATTCTCTGTTTGATAATTACAAACTCTGCTAGTCTCATTCGATGGAACTTTATTCTCTGGGCTCTCAGATATCTTGCCTTCTCGTTTGTACTTTTGACTGTGATAGCATGTCTCATAACTTTATTTGTGAGAATTTTGGAGACCTGATGCATTTCTTCATGAAGACTTTGTGTTTCTTTTTTCTAATCACTTAGAGGAATCAGTCTGGGGCTATCTCATGCCAAGTTCTGGACCTAAACATCTTTAAACACAGGTCAATGAGAAATCAGGTTGAAAACAGGCCTTAGAGTTGTTCTTCTTCTTTTAATTTTCCTTCAACCTGCAATAAAGTTGAATTTTTGTAAAATGTTTTCTAAGGCAGATTTTTTTTTCTTAATTCAGCACCAGAATTCAAGAGAGGCAACTGTTTTCCAATTCTTGACACTTTCCAAAGTCTGACAGAACGGTTGTGGCTTATTTATTTCTTTTTCTTTCTTTTTTTTTTTTATTATAAACAAATGGGATACAGGTTGTTTCTCTGTTAGTACATGGCGTAAAGGCATACCATTTGTGTAATCATAAAATTACATAGGGTAATGCTGTTTGATTCATTCTGTTACTTTTTTCCCTTCCCCCCACCCCTCCCACGCCTCTTTTCCCTCTATACAGTCCTTCCTTCCTCCATTCTTGCCCCCCTCACTAACCCTAACTCTAACCATAACACTAAACCCTCCCACTCCCCATTATGTGTCATCATCCACTTATTAACGATATCATTCGTCCTTTGGTTTTTTGAGATTGACTTATCTCATAGCATGGTAGTCTCCAATTTCATCTATTTGCCTGCAAATGCCATAATTTTATCATTCTTTATGGCTGAGTAATATTCCATTGTATATATATACCACAGTTTCTTTATCCATTCATCAATTGAAGGACATCTAGGTTGGTTCCACAATCTGGCTATTGTGAACTGAGCAGCTATGAACATTGATGTGGCTGTATCTCTGTAATATGCTGATTTCAAGTCCCTTGGGTATAGGCCAAGGAGTGGGATACCTGGGTCAAATGGTGGTTCCATTCCAAGTTTTCTAAGGAGTCTCCACACTGCTTTCCAGAGTGGCTGCACTAATTTGTAGCCCCACCAGCAATGTATGAGTGTACCTTTCTCCCCACATCCTCGCCAACACCTGTTGTTGCTTGTATCCTTGATAATCGCCATTCTAATTGGAGTGAGATGGAATCTTAGGGTGGTTTTGATTTGCATTTCTCTTATTACTAGAGATGTTGAACATTTTTCCATATGTTTGTTGATTGCTTGTAGATCTTCTTCTGTGAAGTGTCTATTCATTTCCTTAGCCCATTTGTCGATTGGATTATTTGCATTCTTGGTGTAGAGTTTTTTGAGTTCTTTATAGATTCTGGAGATTAGTGCTCTATCTGAAGTATGATTGGCAAAGATTTTCTCCCACTCTGTAGGCTCTTTCTTCGCATTGCTGATAGTTTCCTTTGCTGAGAGAAAGCTTTTTAGTTTGAATAATCCCAGTTATTGATTCTTGCTTTTATTTCTTGTGCTATGAGAGTCCTGTTGAGGAAGTCTGGTCCTAAGCTGACATGTTGAAGCTCTGGACCTACTTTTTCTTCTATAAGATGCAAGGTCTCTGGTCTGATTCCGAGGTCCTTAATCCATTTTGAGTTTAGTTTCGTGCATGGTGAGAGATATGGGTTTAGTTTCATTCTGTTGCATATGGATTTCCAATTCTCCCAGCACCATTTGTTGAAGAGGCTATCTTTTCTCCATTGCATATTTTTGGCCCCTTTGTCTAGTATGAGAAAATTGTATTTATTTGGGTTTGTGTCCATGTCCTCTATTCTGCACCATTGATCCACCTTTCTATTTTGGTACCAGTACCATACCGTTTTTGTTACTATTTCTTTGTAGTAGAGTTGAAGATCTGGTATTGCAATACCCTCTGCTTCGCTCTTTCTGCCAAGGATTGCTTTAGCTATTCTGGGTTTTTTATTGTTCCATATGAATTTCATAATTGCTTGCTCTATTTCTGTAAGGTACATCATTGGGATTTTAATTGGAATTGCATTGAATCTGTATAGCACTTTTTGTAGTATGGCCATTTTGACAAAATTAGTTCTGCCTATTCAAGAACATGGGAGATCTTTCCATCTTCTAAGGTTTTTTTTTAATTTCTTTTTTAATGTTCTGTAGTTCTCATTGTAGAGGTCTTTCACCTCTTTTGTGAGATTGATTCTCAAGTATTTTATTTTTTTCGATGCTATTGTGAATGGGGTGGTTTTCCTAATTTCTCTTTCTGAAGATTCATCACTTATGTATAAAAATGCCTTAGATTTATGTGCATTGATCTTATATCCCGCTACTTTACTGAATTCACTTATGAGATCTAAAAGTTTTCTGGTGGAATTTCCTGGTTCCTCTAAGCATATAATCATATCATCAGCAAATAGGGATAGTTTGAGTTCTTCTTTTCCAATTTGTATCCCTTTAATTTCTTTGGTCTGTCTAATTGCTCTGGCTAGAGTTTCAAGGACGATATTGAAAAGTAGTGAAAGAGGGCATCCCTGCCTTGTTCCAGTTTTAAGGGGGAATGCTTTCAGTTTTTCACCATTTAGAATGATATTAGCCATGGGCTTAGCATAGATGGCCTTTACAATGTTGAGGAATGTTCCCACTATCCCTATTTTTTCTAGTGTTTTGAGCATGAAGGGATGCTGTATTTTATCAAATGCTTTTTCTGCATCTATTGAAATAATCATGTGATTCTTGACTTTAAGTCTATTGATATGGTGAATTACATTTATTGATTTCCTGATGTTGAACCAACCTTGCATCCCTGGGATGAAACCCACTTGATCATGGTGCACTATCTTTTTAATATGTTTTTGTATGCGATTTGCTAAAATTTTGTTTAGAATTTTTGCGTTGATGTTCATTAAGGATATTGGTCTGAAATTTTCTTTCCTCGATGTGTCTCTGTCTGGTTTAGGTATCAGGGTGATATTGGCTTCATAGAATGAGTTTGGGAGGGTTCCCTCCTCTTCTATTTTATGGAATACTTTGAGAAGTATTGGAATGAGCTCTTCTTTAAAGGTTTTGTAGAACTCGGCTGAAAACCCATCTGGTCCTGGACTTTTCTTTTTGGTAGCCTTTTGATGACTTTTTCTATTTCATTACTTGAAATTAGTCTATTTAAATAGTGTAGGTCCTCCTCGTTCAGTTTAGCAATTCATGTCTCTAGAAACCTGTTGATGTCTTCGAAATTTTCTATTTTGTTGGAGTATAGATTTTCAAAATAGCTTCTAATTATGTTTTGTATTTCAATCATGTCTGTTGTGATATTTCCTTCTTCATTCCAAATTTTAGTGATTTGGGTTTTCTCTCGTCTTCTCTTTGTTAGTGTGGCTAAGGTTTATCAATTTTGTTTATTTTTTCAAAGAACCATTTATTTTGTCAATTTTTTGTATTGTTTCTTTCGTTTCAATTTTGTTGATTTCAGCTCTGAGTTTAACTATTTCCTGTCTTCTACTACTTTTGTTGTTGGTCTATTCTTCTTTTTCTAGGTCTTTGAGCTGTAGCGTTAAGTCGTTTATTTGTTGAGTTTTACTTCTTTTATTAAATGTGCTCCATGAAATAAATTTTCCTCTAAGTATTGCTTTCATTGTGTCCCAGAGAGTTTGATATGATGTTTCTTTGTTCTCATTTACCTCTAAGAATTTTTTAATTTCCTTCCTAATATCTTCTGTTATCCATTCATCATATAATAGCATATTGTTCAATCTCCAGGTGTTGGAGTAGTTTCTGTTTTTTACTCTTTCATTTATTTCTAACTTCAATCCATTATGATCTGATAGAATACAAGGTATTGTCTCTATCTTCTTGTATTTTCTAACATTAGCTTTGTGGCATGATATATGGTCTATTTTAGAGAAGGATCCACGTGCTGCTGGGAAGAAAGTGTATTCTCTCTTTGTTGGATGGTATATTCTATAAATGTCCATTAAGTCTAAATTATTGATTGTGTTTTTGAGATCTATGGTTTCTTTGTTCAATTTTTGATTGGAAGATCTGTCCAGTGGTGAGAGAGGTGTGTTAAAATCACCTAGTATTATTGTATTATGGTCTATTTGGTTTCTGAGATTGAGAAGGATTTGTTTGACATACATGATTGAGCCACTGTTTGGGGCATAGATATTTATGAGTGTTGTATCTTGCTGATTTATGCTTCCCTTTAGCAGTATGAAATGTCCTTCTTTACCCCTTCTGACTAACTTTGACTTGAAGTCCACATTATCTGAAATGAGGATGGATACTCCAGCTTTTTTGCTGAGTCCATGTGCATGGTATGTTTTTCCCCATCCTTTCACCTTTAGTCTATGGGTATCTCTTTCTATGAGGTGAGTCTCTTGCAGGCAACATATTGTTGGATCTTTCTTTTTAATCCAATCTGCCAGTCTATGTCTTTTGATTGATGAATTCAGGCCATTAACATTCAGAGTTATTATTGAGATATGATTTGTATTCCCGGTCATTTGGTTCATTTTTTAAATTTTATTTATTTATTTATTTTTTTGACACAACTTGGTTCCTCCTTTATTTGACAGTTCCTTTAGGATAATTCCTCCCTTTGCTGATTTGCTTCTTTGTTTTTTTATCTCTTCCTCATGGAATATTTTGCTGAGAATGTTCTGTAATGCTGGCTTTCTTTTTGTAAATTCCTTTAGCTTTTGTTTATCATGGAATGATTTTATTTCATTGTCAAATTTGAAGGTAAGTTTTGCTGGGTATAAGATTCTTGTTTGGCATCCATTTTCTTTCAGAGCTTGAAAAATGTTGTTCCAGGCCCTTCCCAGCTTTTAGGGTCTGGATTGACAAATCTGCTGATATCCGTATTGGTTTCCCCCTGAATGTAATTTGGTTCTTTTCTCTCACAGCCTTTAAAATTCTGTCTTTATTTTGTATGTTAGGTATTTTCATTATAATGTGCCTTGGTGTGGGTCTGTTGTAATTTTGTGTATTTGGAGTCCTATAAGCCTCTTGGGACTTGATTTTCCATTTCATTCTTCAGATTTGGGAAATTTTCTGATATTGTTTCATTGAATAGATTGTTCATTCCTTTGGTTTGTTTCTCTAAGCCTTCCTCAATCCCAATAATTCTCAAATTTGGCCTTTTCATGATATCCCATACCTCTTGCAGATTCTGTTCATGATTTCTTACCATCTTCTCTGTTCAACTTTGTTTTCAAGGTTAAATATTTTGTCTTCAATATCTGAGGTTCTGTCTTCCAGGTGTTCTATCCTATTGGTTGTGCTTTCTATGGAGTTCTTAATTTGGTTTATTGTTTCCTTCATTTCAAGGATTTCTGTTTGTTTTTTTTTTCAATATCTCTAACTCTTTCTTGAAATGATCTTTTGCTTCCTGTATTTGCTCTTTTAACTGTCGATTGGTGCTATCATTCAATGCCTGCATTTGCTCTTTCATCTCATCATTCAATGCCTGCATTTGCTCTTTCATCTCATCATTCAATGCCTGCATTTGCTCTTTCATCTCATCGTTTGCTTCCCTGATCATTTTAATTATGTACATTCTGAACTCCCTTTCTGTCATTTCTTCTGCCATGCTGTCGTTGGATTTTATTGATGTAACATCTAGATTTGTTTGGGGCATTTTCTTCCCTTGTTTTCTCATATTGTTCAGGAATCAGTGGGTCATTAAGATATTGCAGATTTCCTCTATTGACTTATAATGTCCCTGAAGATGCTAGTATATCCCTTCTTAGCCTTCAGTAGCCTGAAGTCTTGGAGGAAGTTGATAATGTGGTGCTCTCCAAGGAAGCTGCGTCTCTAGGGTTGGTGACCCTCAGGTGGGGTATATTCCCTGCTAGTGGGCAGAGGTGCCTCCACTTGTTGAGCAATGGTCATCCAAAGGGGAGCTAGGCTGTGGGCTGAGGCAAGGCCTGTTTGTGCCTGTGTCTCTGGTTTTACCGTCCTTGTGGGAAAACCTCACCCGGCAGGGAAGACTCACCCAGTGGGGAGGTCTTGCTGGTCAGTTCCCCTCCTAGAGGTTCCCCTCAATCTACAACTACCTCCTGGGCTGGGCTGTCTTCCTCTGCAACGTTCCCAGGGGCCCGGACCTACCTCCTGGGCCTGGAAGCCTCACCCTTCACAGACGAATCTCCTTAGGCTGCCTCTCCTCAGAGAATCTGCCCGCAGTCCTGGAAACTTCGCTCCGCCCCTAGGCGTGTCTCTGTGCGGCTCTTCCAGCAAGAAGCCGGTCCTGGGACCCTGCTCTGCACCTAATCGCCTGGCTATGCGGCCCCTCCTCTGAGCCGCCACCCGGAGCCTCGTACAATAGCTCCAATACCCAGAGACCCGCCACACACCTCCTCCTCCGGACAGCAGCCCGGTATTCTGACGCAGTCACTAGGAGTCCAAGCAACTCACTTCGCGTCTCCTCCTCCCACCAACTGCCCGTAGCCCTAGGCAGTCACTCCGAGTCCAAGTGACCCACCCTGTTCCTCCTCCTCGTCGGGGTAGCCCCCCGGTTGTTCAGGAGTGGTCGCTCAGAGACCAAGGGACCCACCGTGCTCCTCCTCCAGGCAGGCCACCGGTGTTCAGGAGCTATAGCTTTGAGTCCAAACAACTCACCACCCGCCTCCTCCTCTGGCAACCGCCTGTGGCTCTGATGCAGTCACTCCTAGACCAAGCGACCCGCCGCGCTTCTCCTCTCCCTCCGGGCAGCCCCCCAGTGTTCAGAAGTGGTCGCTCTGAGTCCAAACAGCTCACCACGCAGCTCGTCCTGAGGCAGCCGCCCGGAGCTCCAGTGGTTGCTCCGAGTCCAAGCGCTGTGCTGAGCCGCCTCCTCTACGATGATCCCAGTTGTCCGTGTTTACCGCTCCAGTGGGGGGAGGGGCATCTCACCGAGCAACTCTACTTCACAAAGTTCCCTGCGTTCCGGGGTTACCACCCCATCCGGGACCCCTCCCCAATCGGAGAGACTCACCCGGCGGCTTTGAGTTGGTCCCACGTCTCTCACTATCTCCTCTTTTGAATCCTGTGTCCTGGAGCAACATGAAATGCAGCTGCCCTCTAGTCACCATCTTGAAAACCCTGCTTATTTCTTTCTTATTCACTTGTTTGTTTTTTTTTTTTTCTTTTGGGTACCCAGAATTGTACTCAGGGACACTTGGCCTCTGAACCATGTCCCCAGCCCTATTTTGTATTTTATTTGGGCACTGAGTTGCTTAGTGCCTTGCTCTTGCTGAAGCTGGCTTTGAACTCGCAATCCTGTTTCAGTCTCCTGAGCCGCTGGGATTACTGGCATGCACCACTGCACCCAGCTTCTCACTGACTTTAAAATGGAAGGTTTATGGGGACATCATGATTTCATAGTTTGTCAGGGCTTGGGCTTTGTCAGCTTTTGATGGCCTACCTTGCATGAGAAAAGATCACAAAAATCAGAGTTCAAGTTTACAAAGTCTGTCAAACACCCTTGTGATGAAAGCTAACTTCAGCATACCATTTTGCTGTTTGGGTTCTCACTTTAATTTAGGTTTTGGTCTGAGTTTTCCTTACTAAATGCCAGGTCATTAATGGAATTGAGAACATATTTAAAAATAATTCATCCAGCACTTTCAGCTTTCAGCAAAAAAGGTAGTTGATCTATCCAGTCTGTCATAGTATAAGACAAGGAAATTTCAGAGATGGTTTAAAGACTGGGCACTGAAATAGATAGCTGCTTTAACACTATCATTAAGAGCCTTTTACAGCTCTTTCCTTTTGACAAAATGAGCACTGTTGCATCATCCCCTGTGTCTGTTAAAATCCTCCAGGAAGCAGACACCAGGACAGAATTAGAAGCACCAAAGATTTGGGGCACAGAGGGTGGGAGATATGCCTGGGGAAAGGAACCAAGAGTAGGCAGGGAGGAATGACTTCCAACACAATGCGTATCTGGTTCTTGTGAAAAAAGAAAGGGAAGAAAGGAAGATTTGGAAAGAAGCATCTTTGCATTGCACAGCTTAGAAAATCTCAGCCAGGTCAAAGGGAACCCACACAGTAAGATAGGACTCCTGCATTAACAGGAAATGGACTCCAGTTGTTGACTGGAACATACTGGGGAGAAAGTGACCACAGCCTCCATGCTACATCAGATTCTGATGGTTCAATGGTTGGATGCTGTTAGCAGACCACCTTCCTCACAGCAGGTTCTCTCTTCAATTAAGATGAGTGGCCGAAGTGACCCCCTGCTATCCCAGGAGGCTGGCCTAACTGCTTCTCTACACCTTGTGTAGGTATTTGCCTCTACTGCAAATACCTTACATCTAAGATGTATTGAATCAGTTTCCTTCTCTTTTCTGGGTAACTTTACCCCTAGGTGTTCATTGCATTGTATCACAATCAGTCATTTCTAACTGCAAAACCATTCTTATTAACATGCAAATCACTCTGGATTTAACCTACATTCTTACTCAGAAAGAACAAGTGCGATATGTCCTATTTCTTAATTAGGATGGTAAAGGTTTAGAATACGAATAGATCTCTTTCCAAGTGTTCATTTTACCCTACTCTTCCTATTATAAAATATGCAAATATTTATTCTTGGAATTATTGATTGTTCTTGTTTGCTCAACAATTGTTTTTCCAGACCCAAATTATCTCTCTTACAAGGATGTTCAATGAGACCTTTGCTTTTTTTTTTTTTTTCCTGGAATTCAAAATAAGTCCTAAATCACTATGTGTGATCAAACAGTTATCCTCTATTCCTTCTTTGTTAATTTAAGAAAAGAAAAATAGATCACTCTTGATGCAAAGCTATTTTTTCTCTGTTTGAGATGGGAGAAGGAGAAGAAAGGACTTGAGGTAACATCAGAGAAAAAGAATGGCATCTCATGACTAGCCAGGGCAATATCCCCCACATGCTTGTGTTAGTCAGTTTTTTGTTGTTGTACTAAAATACTGACAAGAACAATTTCAAAGAGGGAAAGTTTATTTTGGCTCATGGTTTCATAGGTCCAGTTCATGGTCAAC
The DNA here is from genome assembly GCF_902686445.1 of Sciurus carolinensis. Classification (NCBI taxonomy): domain Eukaryota; kingdom Metazoa; phylum Chordata; class Mammalia; order Rodentia; family Sciuridae; genus Sciurus; species Sciurus carolinensis. The sequence continues at coordinate 31,575,195 of NC_062220.1, read as the reverse complement.
CAATCCCATTGCTCTGGGCCAAGGTGAGCAGAACATCATGACAGAAAGATGTGGTCAAAGAGTGCTGCTCCACTCATGGTGGCCAGGAAGCAGAGAGAGAAAGATGAAGGAACAACAGGGAAGATGAACTCTTGCAGGGTAGGCTCCCAGTGACCCACTGCCTCCAACCACTCACCTGCCTACATTGCCACCCAGTCAGTCCATTCAGACTAGGGTGGACGGATGAAGTCGCAGCTTCATAATCTAATCATTGTCCTTCTGCATATTCCTGTGTTTACACAGGAGTTTTTGCAGAACACTTGATCCAAACCATAATAGTGATATTTCATAAAGGTCACTAAGAAAAGACAGCTCTCAGTTCACCCATGTGGATTTTATTTACAAGAGTAGAAGTGATGATTTTTGCCTTGCTACATAGATCTGGCACTTTGACCTCAGTTTGAAACTGAGTCTGCCTGCAGCTACATTACAAAGGTGGCCTACTCTTAATCTTCCTTTAACATTTTTTCCACAGCATTCACAGAATATTGGAAGTTCTACATTATACATTTTAGTCTTATCTGCCTGAAATCTTTCGACTGTTATCAATCCACAAAGACCTGAGAGGAGGAATTTGAGAAGTTCTTTCCCCTCTTATGTCATAAAACATGTTAGCATGCATTTATTCTTTAATATCATGAGTCAAGTAATACAACAAGAATATAAATATTGGCTCTCAGAACTAGTGATTGTATAGTCAGAACCGATCATATTTATGCAGTAAATCATTGTTGGCACCAAATCCATTATTTATTCTCTTTCATTCCCTGAAAACACAAACCTAACATCATTATGTACTGTAACCATTAGACACTTCTAATAATTTTCAGCTAAATTAGTTCAGAAGCCTAAATTCTATTTTGATAACAGAGTGATTTAAAATTCTCTTTTAGAGTTTTGGTTTCAAATGTCAAACCAATTAAATGAGTCATTTTAGATAGTTGTTTCTATTCATTATTAAATAATTGTCTTTAATCTATAACTCTTTGCAAAGTATTTTTCCTAATTGCTTGCTATGCAGTAGCTATTTTACAATAGAAACCATTTTTTATCAGTTGATAGTCTTCATGTATTAAAACCCCACATGAATCATGTTTAATTTTTTAAATAAAACACTTATTTTATACCTTCAAGGCCAGAATCTATGTAAAAAATACATTTAGAGGAAAAAAATCTTCATTATGTTAACATGATTTTCTTTTCTTTTCTATTGTATAATTATATTATTATTTATTTTATTTTCAGATGTTACTAGAATTGTTCAACAATCAATGGAATCGATTCAGAGCCATTGAATGAATTTATCTCCTCTTTAAACTGCTAGCAACTAAAAAATGTTTCCTTTTTGAAAATGAATCTTTGGATGTATTCCAAATGGAAATATTTGAACAAAAAATAAAGCATACATGGTTTTAAGTAGATACTCAAATTCCATTTTCTCTGTATTCTCTCTATATAATGGGAAAGCCAATGAAAATCTTTTTTACCATATTATGTTTTAAAACTTTCTCATTAATGTATTACCATCAATATCTATGTGTCATAAAATCTATTCAAGATTGAGGTCTGTTATCTTGGTTTTAGGTAATTGTTCTGCTCACTCTTATACACTGTTGGTAGGATTGTAAGTTAGCCTAACCACTATCAGTCTGACTGCTCCTCAAATGTAATCACCTTATGACCCAACTCTACCACTCCTCAGCACATATCCAAAGAATTAAACAATACATGCATTCCAATGTTTATAGCAGTACCGTTCACAATAGTCAAATTGTTGTGTCTGTCAGTGGGTGAATGGATAAGGAAAATATGGTATATATACACAATGGAGTTTTACTCGGTCATAAGGAAGAGCAAAGTTGTCATTTGCTGATAAGTGGATGGAACTGGAAAATATGCTAAGTGAAACAGCCCAACTCAGAAAGTCAGGGTTTATATGTTTTCTCTCAAATATGGAAGCTAGAGAGAGAAAGAAAAAAAATGCAAAGAACTTCACAAAAACAGAAGTGAGAATAGTAGAGTAGAAGAATTGGACTGGTGGGAAGAAGGAAGAAGGGAAAAGGGAGGTACTGAGGAAAGAAACCAACTAAATTATCCTATGTGCTTGTATGAATATATTATAATGAATCCCACTATTACGTATAATTATAATGCAACAACAAAACTTATTCTGCTCTTTCAGTCTATTTATTTAGCAGTGATGGAGATTGAATTCTCTTTTAAAGTAGCAGATGTAGGATAACACCAAGAGATGGGGCAGATGTGGGTAAAAGGGAACCCTCATGAATAGCTGTGAGGTGATAACTGAGAGAACAGTATTGATAGGTTCTGCAAAGACCAATGATGAAAATGTGTAATGAAATAAGGAATATAATTAACTCTGGACCAGTATTCAAAATAATAATAAGAAACATAAGGAAGTACTGGTAGGGATATAAAAGGAGACTATTTCATGTTTTACTTCCTTTTTCATAAAGGTTGATATTTTAAGAGTGCATGGAAATTGGGGCTGGGGGTTTAGCTCACTGGTAAAGCACTTGCCTATTTTGTGCAAGGCCCTGGGTTCAATCACCTGCATCACACATAGAAAAAAAAGTGCTTGCAAATTTGTATTTCTGTTGGGCTTGATGAGGCTCAACATGGCCAATATAAATACTCCTTAGCTGCATAGTTCAAGGACATAGTTTTATCAATTTATGGAGAAGTCGTGAGCTTTCAAAAAATTAATTCAATTTGAAAAAACTATATTTCAAGGAAAACACTTATAAAAAGAGTATCTGTCTATATACATATGTGAAATATGTATTTGTTATAAAATATATGAATACCTGTGTGACTATGAACCAAAACTCAGTTAGAAACATATCTTTTGTTGACTTCTCAGTTATCTTTTCTTACTTCGAAGCTCAACTTTATGATTAGAGATTACAATGAGTAATATCAGGTTAATTTCAAGTTCGCCTGTCTGATTTTCAATAAACTCAGCATTATCTCAAGCACTAATGGAGTTGCATGTCTACAAACCTTATCTTCCTGCAGAGGAGACTGTGTACACACATGCCTTTCAAAAAGGGAGAGATGAAGCCTAATTCCTGATGCAATTCAGTGAGTGTGTGTGTGCATGAAGGCCAATTTCAGATTATTAGCAGTAACTTCCAATGAAATTAAACCCACGACTTGGCTGTGCTCTGAGATGAGTAATAGAACCTTTCCCAGAACATGGGACTGACAGTACTTATCTCCATAATAAAATAAAAAAAAAATTATAGGTGTGCATCACCTGGGAGCTCAGCATTATTCTTAAAATTGAAAGGAACTACCCCAGAATGATTTTGAAAATTCTAAATCTGTTCCCGATCATTGCTAGCATTTCATGAACTACATATCCACTGTTATCATTTATTTATTGCACCAACTATGTTTATAGCCAAACCCCCCCAAAAAATCAGCAAGCTTATTTCCCTACTTCTCAGTATTATTCTACTGTGAAATTGGATATAATTTAGCAGAGAGTTTAGACTATTGTCTAAACTTAGTCCCTTTTTCAATATTATTTTTGCAAAGGTACTCACATAACATTTGTCGCTCCTTTTGTTATTAAAATTACCTATGGGGCTGGTGAGATAGCTCTGTGGTTTTAAAGCACTTACTTAGCATGCAAGAGAACCTGGGCTCTACCCCTAATACAAAAAAAAAAAAAAAAAAAAAAAAAAAAAAATTACCTATTTGCTTAGTTTAGTTGTTTTCATGCCACTGGTAAGTCAAATGAAATGTGTGGTTGCTCCAGATGTTAGACTATCTCTGTATATCAGTACATAGGTCTTTATTAAGTCCTTGGAAATAGTAACATTTAAAAATCATATGTGAGCTCAGAAATAGTTATCGAAGAGTATTATATGTCCATCAGTAGGTAAAACAATATGTACAATGAACTACCCTTATCAAAAATATATGGCATTTAAAGGCAAAATAATTCAAAAATTGCATATAGCATAATAGTTTTAAATGATTACAGATCTTAATCTTTCTGTCCCACACTGAAAGTTTTTAAATCAAGGATGATGTTTTAGACATAGTTTTATATTCAGTTTCTTGTATAGTTCCTATAAATGCTCTAGATGATTTTATGGAATAAATGAATTAAATTTATAAGAAATAACAAACTTTATGGCACTACATTCACTAATAAGGAGGGTCAGTGTAGTATAGCTTCATCTAGGTTTTCATAAACATGATAGCTCTGGGATAGATATAAGAGGGACTACTGGGTTTGGAAGGGGAACAAAGAAAAGGAAGAATATTTCAGGTGGGTGAGTTTCTTAGTGAATTAGCAATAAACAAGAGTAGAAAAGCAAGAATTGAAAAACATCAGTCATATAATTGAATAAGCATTTTGTATGGAAGACAGTGAAGGGGCTAGTTGGTAATTGTGAGTAATGAAGAGTAAAATGAGTGGGACTAAATTATTCTTGTCCCTGAAATTCTGACAGAAGAATTAAAGCACTATACAATCAATAGCAGGAAGATACTATATATGGCAAGGTTGACATTAATCCATCCATCCATCAATCACACAGTGGATCATTCCAAGTTTGTTGTAGTCAGCAATGTGGGTTTCTGGCTGGTTTGTCAGATTTCAATATAGAATATAGGTTAGGGAAGAAAATAAGGACTTAGAATTTATTTTGGAAAAGATAAATTGTTGAGTTTATGTAGGTACTAGGGATTCAGGGTTCTAGAAAATCAATCTAAGGGTAAATCTTGCTTCTCTGGGAAATTTCAGATCTGAAAAGTAATATACAATCTGTTCATAGATTGTCTAGCAGGCATAATGAGAGGGAAAAAATAAAAGAGACTGCAACACATGTATACCACTATAGGAAGGCACCGGCCTACACGAGTCCTTGAGTGCAGGAATTGTGTTGAATTCTACACACCTAGCACAGCCCTCACACATAGCAGGCACCTATAGTTATTTGTTGAGTGAATTAAAGATTGGAGCACTTATATCTTAGTCCATTGTCTCTTGCTATATCCAAATACCATGCAGTAGGTAATTTATAAACAGCAAAGATTTATTCAACTCATGGCTGTGGAGATTGTGTGATTCAAGGTCAAGTGCTGTATCTAGAGAAGTTCTTGCTCTTGGGAATTTTGTGCAGTCTTCCAAGGGAGAACAGGGAATCATATGGCAAGAGAGACAAACAAAAAACAGAACCCAACTGGCTTTTATAACAGGTGCTCTTATCCTGAGATAGCCCATTAACCCATTAATTTATGAATGGATTAGACCATTCACAAGAGCAAAGTCCTCTTGATCCAATCACCTCTTAAAGGTCCCACCTGTTTCCATCTCCTATTTTCTTACACTGGAAGTTAAATTTCAACAAGGGCTTTGGTGGGAACATTCAAGCCAAAGCAACCTACTAATTGCAATGTACAGTATTCTATATTAAAATGTGATGTATTGCTATACAGATGTGTATATTTATCTATATAATTTAATTTTATCTATCTATCCATCTATCTATCTTCCTGTGCACAATTGATTACATCTAATGATAGAATGAAGGAAACACATATTTTGTCAAATAAATTCTAATTACTTCAATTTAATTATATGGCAGTTAGTACTTGAAAAACAAAATTTAATACTTGTATTTAAAGTCTTTGAATATGCTGTCTAATATCTCCTCTCTAGCAAAGCAAGAGGACAGATATATAAACAAATTATCATAACTATTAACCCAGAAGAAAACCGAATGAAAAGTCAGAGGTGGGAAGAGGGGGATGCACTCAGAAATGTCTGCAGCAAATCCTGATTGAAAAAAGGAGACAGCATTGATGTTTTATCTCAAGATATGTATAATTCTAATTGATAGAATCATAGGGAGAGGACATTGTAGTCTGAGGAAGGTTAAAGCATGAGCAGGGCAGAGAAATTGTAGCTTCTGATTACAGATTGACCAAAGGTCTACAGAGCACAGCAAGACACAATAGAGCAGAGGGTAGAGAGGTAGATTCTGGGGGTCAAAGCATCTAAAGACCTTGAGTGTCAATCCAAAGAACTTGACTTCTCTTTTCTTATTTTTTAGGAAATAGTGGTTTGGAGAAGAGGAGGGTGAAGGAAATCAACATTTACAGATCACTTGCCATTTGCTAGAGACTGCCTAACATTTTTTAATGTCAGAGGTTATGAGCAAGCTAGACAGTAAATTTTTACTTAGAAAAAATATGTATAATATTAAGTGTTTTATGATTATTTGTCAATCTCCTTCCAATAGGTGTAGTTCAGATTCTCACTGACTGGGTCAAGGTTTGAGTGAAATGTAAACCTAAGTGTTACAGGTCAAGATTAATTACAGGTCAAGATTAATAACTGAAGCATGAGATGCAGATGAACCTCTGAATCCTATCGCCATGTACTCGCTCTACAGAATTGAGTAAGGTTTTCAGCGTGTCTAATTCCCAGCACAGGGAGACCACAGCATTGCCACTCTATAGGACTGGAGGGAGAACTACCAGAGAACTTGTGTGTAGTTGCTTCTCCATACACCTGGCCCAGCTTCGGGTTATTCACTCAAACGTGGCACAAATTTGCACATTACAATTTTGCCTTTTTTGGGGTTGCTTGTGGGGAGCCATTCATGCCTAGAAGAATCAGACTTGACTGAGCCTTGGGATACAGAGGTCTGACTCCCAGGAACTGGCGGTCATGGGAGACTTTCACATAGCCTAGGACTAAGTGGCCCTGTAGGGGAGTGGCTTACTGTCTGATGATAAGCTAGTCCCTAAGCAAATGGCTTCCCTAACTCCACCCCATCCTGTTCCTCACAGAAGAAGCCCCTCCTGGTCTGAGCTCCTTTATCTGTGTGACTGTAAATAAAGGTGAAGGTGGGATTCTCCATCTTGTTGGAGGCCAGATCTGGTATGGCCTGATCCACCACAACCCCTTCCATTTGAAAAAAGTATTGGCTCTGGTTTGTTTATTGATTAGATAAGTTTATTAGTAATTAATTGATTTATTTCCAGCACCACCATCCTCCAGCAGTTAACTCTTTCTTCATCCATGCTGGATGTGACTGAAACCCCTGCAGTTGCTGTTTGATCACAGCCTGTCTCCCCCACTAGACTGAGGGTCAGGACCTGGCTCTTCCCTGTTCAACTCTGTGTTCCTGATCACAGCGTGCTGACTGGTTTATATCTGTTCAAATATCTTTACTAAATGTATGAAGATACAGCTGTTGACCAAAAGTGTATACTCTGACTTTTTAAAAAATTTTACTGATTATGATCAAAATTACATCTCTATCAAAAAAAAAAAAAAAGGTAGGGAGGAAGTAAGAGAACAGGAAAGCAGTATGGAGATTCCTCAGAAAACTTGGAATAGAACCACCATTTGACCCAGTTAACCCACTCCTTGGTATATACCCAAGGAACTAATAAACAGCATACTACAGTGATGCAGCCACATCAATGTTCATAGCATCTCAATTTACAATAGCTAAGCTATGGAACCAACCTAGGTGCCCTTCAACAGATGAAGGAATAAAGAAAATGTGGTATATATGTATATATGTATATATATACAATGGAATATTACACAGCCATAAAAAGAATGACTTTATGACTTTTGCCAATAAATGGATGGATCTGAAGACTATCATGCTAAGTGAAATAAGCCAGTCCCACAAAACCTAAAGTTGAATGTTCCCTCTGGTTTGCAGAAGCTAACACACAAGTGGGGGCAGGAGGGAAGAATAGAAATTCAGTGGATTAGACAAAGGGAAATGAAGGGAAGGGAGGAAGGATGGGAATAGGAATGACAATAGAATGATTGGTTATTCATATCCTTTACTTTCCTATGTTCATATATGAATAAACCAGTGTAACTCCACATTATGTACAACCACAAGAATGGGATCCTAATTAGAATAAGTTGTACTCCATGGATGTATAATATGTCCAAAATACACTCTACTGTCATGTATATTAAAAAGAACAAATAAAAATATAATAAAAAATTTAAAATTAGAAAGAGAAAAAATATATTCCCCACACAAATTAGGTTGAAAAGAAATCTTTGCACATTCATACTATGTTAGTCATCTAGGTCTGACATCACAGAGACCATATGGATTAAACAACAGAAGTTTACCTTCTCACAGTTTGCTTTCTTTGAAGAGGCTGGAAACCAGAGATGGAGGGGCCAGCATGGTGAGGGCTCTCTTCCTGGTTTATAGATGGCCACTGTTTCACCATGTGCCCACACAGTCTTTCCTCTACTTGTAAGTAGAGAAAGAATTCTCTCATGTTTCTTCTTACAAGGGCACAAATCCCCTTACAAGAACCCCACCTTCATGGCCTCATCTAACCCTAATTACCTCCTAAAGACCCTAGGTCCTGATGTCATCACACTGAGGATTTAGAGATTTAATGTTTGAACTTATTGTGGAGGGCGGGACACAACTCAATATATTGCACTTGTATACTGGATTCTTACTTATTGGGATAGAATTCCAAGAGTGAGTGACTATATGGAATTATTTGGTAGATAAACCTATAATATAATATAAAGCTGCTCCCCCACCCTTTACGCTGCAGTCATTTCCCCGCCTCCCAACTTGCAACCTAGCTTGTCAGTCTATGAACATCCTATCCAGCTATTGGTTCATCAGTCAGCTTGCAAGTATCCTATATCCTTCTCCATTATTGTCCCCCTGTTAGCCTGCAGAATTTGACTGCTTAAGAATAGCTCCCCTGCCATTGTTCTCTGTCTGTTCCTCACTTTCATGCTCTCTCCTCCATTTCACTCCCTTGTGCGCACACGCTCTCTCTCTCTCTTTTCCTCTCATTTTCTCTTTTACCCTGCAGGGAGACGCTCTGCCTGTTTGCTTATTAAACTCTCTTGCGTGAGTTCCCACGTCGGGAGTGGTTCTGGGTTCTTACAGTACCAGAGTAATAGTCACAGATGTAGCAGTTCACATTTTTGCCATCTATACATGAAAATATTTTTTTCTGTGTTTCCACCAGCATTGAGACATTGGTTATTCATATCCTTTACTTCTTTTTCTATGATGCTGTTTTTCTCTTCAAAATATAGAAACCTTATGTATATCATATATATCATTATTCTTTATATTTCTTCTACCCTGAAAATATTCTTTTCCTCTCATATGTCCATTACCTTTGCTTCCACTATTGTGTCAAGTTATTAAAATTATATAAACATGTGTCTACATTGGATTTTAGTGCTGATAAAGAAAGTTTTATTTTTATTTTTATTGATGCATAAAGTTATTCATGTCAGTGGGATTCATTATGTCATGTTGGTACATGCACATAATTTGATAAATTTTATGCCCCAATACTGGCCCTTTCCCTCCCTTTCTCTCTCCTCCTGCTACACTTGTACCATTCTATTGATCTTCTTTCTATTACTGATACCACCATTTACTGGCAGAGTTCTGCTTCCTCTAATGTTGAAGTTTGAATGCTAGAGAAGCATGCCCAGGCCAACATATTAAGCAGGTTTTATTTAAAAGTAGTAATAATACAGACTTCTCCCAGGGGGAAGAAGGGGGTAATGGCTGATGTTCTAGAATCCCAAGAAGTGAGCATGCCCTACATCTTTTATAGGTTAAGGTCTCTTTTGTTCTCCAGTTTTCTCCCCCCTTATCTCTCCTTCCTGCCTACATGACTAGGCCTGGTTTTGCAGGTGAGATGCATAAAGTGAGAAGCTGATGGACAGGGGGAGAGTCAAAGTGATTCAGCCAGGTAAGGGTCCAGGGAGCATTAATTAGCTGTTCTTTGTCTGTAGTCCCTGACAAGGGCAGGTAAATTTGATAATCAAAGGGCTCCGGAGATCCTTGACATTACATTCTCCCAGGGGCAGTCTCCAGCTTCCAGAAGCAGATGACTTTCTTGGCCTCTGTTCCCTTGATTTGACCCAATCCCCTATTTCTACACTAACTGCCTGTCCCCAATTCTGGCTTTATTACTAATACTATTATAATTTTAATTAGTTCATTTTAAATGTATATACAAAAGCAGGATTTTACATAGATGCAGAATAATTTGGTAGATTTCATCCTTCAGTACTTTACCCTGTCCTCTCCCTCCCTCCCTATTATGGTTTGGATGTGAGGGGTCCCCCAAAATTTCATATATTAGATGATGCAAGAAGGTTTAGAGGATAAATGATTCAGTTATGACAGCTCTTATCCAATCAGTGAATTCATCTGATAGGGATTAAACGAGTGGAAACTGAAGGTGGGTAGGTCATGGCTGGAGGAAGGGGGCACTGGGGGCATGCCCTTGGTATATATTTTGCATCTTGTGAAAGAAGTTTCTCTCTTTGCTTCTTGATCATCATGTGAGCTGCTTCCCTCCACTACACTCTTCCGCCATTATGTTCTGCCTCAGCTTGAGCCCCCAGAAGTAGAGCCAGCTTTCTATGTACTGAGACCTCTGAAACTGTGAACCCCTAAATAAACTTTTAATCCTCTATGATTATTCCTGTCAGGTCTTTCAGGCACAGCGGCAAAAGAGCTGACTAAAATTCTTCCTCTCAATCTCGTTCTTCTACTCAATTGGTCTGTCTTCTCTTTGTATGAGATCCCATTTTTATTCCTTTCACTCTGTCTCTCTCTCTTTCTACCTTCCACACTTGAGAGAAAACATTTGATCCTTGACTTCTGAATCTGGCTTATTTCACTTGGTATCATGTTCTACAGTCCGTGCTTTTATCAGCAAATGACCTAATTTTATTCTCTTTCATGGCTGAATGAAACATCATAGTGTATATGTACCATATTTCATTATCCATTTATCTATCAATAGGCACCTAGACTGGTTCCATAACTTGGCTACTGTGAACTGTGCTGCTATAAACACTGGTATACATGATTATAGTTTATTACCATAGTATGCTGATTTTAGATCTATAAATAAATACTAAGGAATGGATTAGCTGGGTCACATGGTGGTTCCATTCCTAGTCCTTTGAGAAATTTCCAAACTGCTTTCCAAAGTGTTTCTACTAATTTGGAGTCCCGACAACAATGCATAAGTGTACCTTTATTCCTATATCCTCACCAGCAATTATTATTTGTATTCCTGATGATTACCATTATAACTGATGTGAGATGAAGTCTTATGTAGTGTTGGTTTGCATTTCCCTGATTGGCTAAATTAGTTGAACATTTTTTCACTTATTTGATGGCCCTTTATATTTCTTCTTTTGAGAAATGTCTGTTTAGATTATTTGTACATTTATTGATTGGGGTTTTTTTGTCTGGCATTTTATTTTTTGATATTTTTTATATATTCTGAATATTAATCCCCTGTCAGAAGATTAACTGGCAAAGTTTTTTTTCCCATTTTGTAGGCTCTTTCTTCATGTTCCTGAAATTGAGTTTTGCATGTATCATATGATGGGAGTTTAACTTTATTTTTCTAAATGGGAAATTGTGCATTACCATTTAATGAATGAACCACCCTCTTCAACTAAATTGATATAGCAATATTGTTGCATAGTAGTTTATCATAAATTCTGTAGTTTATATCTTCATTTTCTATGTTATTCCTCTGATTTGTTTTTCCCAGCATCAGCTTTATACTTTTTTTATTTCAATGACTTTACATTATGTTAGTTTACTTTTATTTTATTTCGATGGTTTTATATTGTGACAGTTAAGGTTAGGTAAGGTCTTTATTCCTCCCAGTGACTTTTATTCTTTCATAATAAATACCACTGTTTTTGAAATCCAGTATTGTGGGGGCTGGGTTGTGGCTCAGTGGTAGAGCACTTGCCTAGCACATGTGAGGCACTGGGTTTGATCCTCAGCACCTCATAAAAAATAAATTAATTAATTAAAGTTTAAAAAATGCCTTTTTAAAGAAATTCAATATTCTGAAAATTTATGTTGGAAATGTAATCATATTAAATTTATATACTAATTTTTACATAGCTTCAGTTTTAATTATATCCTTAACATATTTTATTTTTCATTTTATTGTGTTATTGTTTCACAGTAGTGCTGCTTTTCACAGTATTGCTTTCCCTTTTTATTTCTTTCTTTTTTTTAAATTTGGAAGTTGATCAAATTGTCACTCATTTCTTTTTCTTTTTCATTGAAGTACATCAAATTTCCCATTTATTTTCTGAATCCCATAATCTAGCACTGAGTGACATATGAAAACAAGGTTCCAACTATTTCTTCAGTAAGATTTTCTATTTCCCCTCTGCTTTCACTGTCCCTAACACATGAGCAGATTGAAACATATTCGCTTCCCTTAGTTCTCCCTTTTCTCTACTCCTAGGTTTTGTTGAGATAGAATAGTATTTTTAGTTCTAAACTAGTTTTAGAATTTCTCTTGCAGCAGTCTAGAAATTCCTATTTTAAAAACCTTTACTTAGGGTTTTATGTTGCATCTTTTCAGCACTTTATAAGTACCCAGTCACTGTTGTAACGAATTACTGTTTGTTCTTTAATGTGATCTCTTATTTTGAGATGTTGTAATAGGACGAATAGTGGACCCAAAAAGATAGGCCCAAGTCCTAACCCCCAGTACCTACACATGTGACCTTATTTGGAAATAAGCTCTTTACAGATATAAGTAATCATGACTCTTAAGATCAGATCATTCAGTATTTAGGGTGAATCCTAAATCAATGAATGATGGATTCATCAGAGAAAGGAGAGATATGAAGACCGAGATGCAGGGAGCAAGGCCACGTGAAGATGAAGACAGAGATTGGAGTCACACTGCCTCTGCCAAGGAAGGCCGGAAGCTGGAAGAGCCCAGGAGAGCTTCTCCTGGAGGCTCAGGAGGCAGAGGAACACTACCAACACCTTGATTTTGGACTTCCGGTCTCCAAAACTGTGAGTCATCCAATATGTGTGAATTTATTGTGGCAGCTCCAGAAAACCAATACATGTATATATTCTCATTACTGTGTTGTTCAATCAGAGTCCTTTTACAATGACTTTCTGGGTTCACATATTCTCTGAATCACTGCATATCCTCACAGAGCTCTTCTCTCTCCAAATTAAGTGCTATCTTAGCTAGATCTGAGAATCTTTGGTTGAAGCTTATTTTTCTTGTTGTCATTAGGAGTTTAGTCTTCCATTTTCTGCCTCTAATGTTGCATGTCCAAAGTCTAGTAATGGTTTGATTCTTTTTGGATACACCTGTATTTTGTTAGTTCTCTTTGGAAGCTTGTGAGATTTTCCTCTTTGGTTTTGTGTTTTCTTCAATTTCACCCGGCAGTGAGTGAGAACATTTTTTTTTTATTGGTGCATTACAGTTGTACATAATGATGGGATTTGCTTTTCCATATTCATACATGTATACAATATAATAATATAATTTGGTCACTATAACTTCCCAGCATTTTCCACTCCCTCCCCACCAGTGAAAACTTTTAATGTCCAGGCTTATGTTTCCATTCACCTCAGGAAAACAGAAGATCTATTGTTGGGTTTTTGATTATCTCTTCTCCGTTGTCTTTTTCATCACTGAAGAACGCATGTTTATAAATAACTTGGCTCTCTTGAATAAATAAAACTTTATCCCTTATAATTCCAATCTTTCTTACAATCTGTCATTTGATATTGTTTTTCAACTTGATTTTCCATTTTACTAATTTGAGTTTTAACAGTAAAAAAAACCTTTCCAACTCAGTTATGAATTTTTTTTAAATTTTAGTGTAATTTTTAAAAGTACAGGAAGGGCAGAGATGCCTATAACTGAGTCTCCTCCAACAGCTGTGATTCATTAGTGGGATTGTCATTTAGTTCTGCGTTCTTCCTCTCATGAGCTTCCTCTTGTGAAAGTCCTTGAATGTGTTATTGTTATTATTATTATTATTATTATTATTATTATTATTTTTTTTTTTGTCTTGTCACAGACTCACCTTCAGCTGATAAGTTTCTATCCAAGAGTAGAGGAGGCTCAGTGGTCCCTTATTCACTTTTCAGGTCAACAATGCCCCCTTGAGGAAGCAGGTGGAGGTCCTTCTACTGCTTGGAGTCATCTGGCACTTCTAGTATTGAATTGTTGGGGATTCATTGCTGTTGTCACAGGGAAACACCATGGGGACTCTACCAGATGCTAAGTGCATCTATTCCAATTTTACCTTTTTAACACAGGATGGGCTTGGAGACTCACTGGATCCTCACTGAGATGGGCCTGGTCTAAAACTCCATTGATCACCAGGTCTTTGTAAAACCCTGCTCTGACTGGAGGACCACAGTGATGCTTTGTGTCTCCTGGAGTCAGTGTCAGTTCAGAGCCCGTGTTCAGACCGGAAAGGTCTGACTATTTCCCTACTGCATAGTTACCCTGGTAAAAGGCTTGGTATCCCTTTGGAGAAGGCTGGGAGAATGGATAATAGTAAAACTTTTCAGCAGTATACTTGGATCCTTCCTACGCTCTACCCATTTCCCCTTGCAACTCTTAATGGGCCAGCAAAATAGAGGAAATAGTCACATGGGCTGACTTTGATCTTCCTCTTGCTGGTCCAGAAATTTCTGAGGGCTAAATTTGGTAGTGTTCAGACCTTTACTCCATCATTCTCATCCTGGTTCCAAGCCCTTGTTTTAGAACCAAGTGAGAAAGTCCTGAGGGCCCCACTTGGGTGACCTCAGAGTCCAAAATATGCGGAGCTCAGGAGAGGATGATCGGTTGCATTCATCACCACGTGTGGGAATGGGAGCTGAACTGCACAGCAAAAGAGCCCAGGACCCCTGTACCAGGGTAAAATCAAAATTTCAAAGGAAAATATAAACCTCTTCCTTTGAAATCAGTTTATTTATTAATATGTGAACTCTGAGCTAGATCTAAGATAGCTTTTATAAGTCATTTCTTTACTATTGTGATTTGTGTAATCTAACTTTCTAAGTAAGATCAGGGTTATTTTCTATTTAAAAATAATTTATACTTATGAAATGAGACTTTGTCTTCCAGTAGAAAATGCTTCCAATCTAGTAGAAAGATTGCTCTTGACTTTCACAGACTTGGGTCCAAAGTGCAGAACCTTTGAATTTAGTTAATATTAGGCATTGGTACTGATTTACAAAATCATTGAAAATGACACTATTTAGACCATGTTCAACTGACAAAGTGTTTATTGAAATACTGTGGCTACCAACTGTCTAAGCCTCACATATATAAAATCTTGGGGTTAATAAGTGAGTCATCAAATTCTTTTATGTCTAATTTCTTCTTCATTTTCATTTTCAAATAATCAACCCTCTTTTATGCTCAGTGTTAGCATCACTGCTATTACCAACATCTCTTTAAATTCACTATTAACTTATTATAACCTTTTCCTTGACCTCGTTTCAAATTGCTCCTGTCAATTTTTGCTTCATGAATATCATTTATTACACTCATTCACATATGTGCTCACTGTCTCCAGTTTCTCTCTGTTCACCCTCCCTTCCTTCATCTCTATCTTCTAGTTCTCTTAACTCTTCTCTCCTTTACAGTACTCTGCTAGGCTCATCTACTCGTGCACTCTTTTTAATGGTTTCTACTCCATCCAAGATTCAGATGAGAACATAAAACACATGTGAATATTTTAAGAATAAAGGAGTTGCACAAGTGAAGAACTGTTTCTACATTGCTGGCATCTATGAAGGCTCCCATGTGCTTCTCTCCAGTTGTAATGCTATATCCACTAGAGGTAAAAATTGTAATAATGAAAACACAAGGTTTTATTTGTAGGGCACTAAAACAGTGTCCAGCATGAGCATTTTGAAAAAATATATAATTTAAATAATCACTTATTTTCTCTTCTTTCTAATTTGCCACCAATTTGTGCTCTTTCAAACAATGTAGTTTAATTTTGTTCATTTCTGAAATATTGAGTGGTATTATTGTCTCTACATAATTATGTGACTTATTTCAGTGGCTCATTATTATGTTTGTGAGCTTTATTAATGTTGCTGTGTAGAGTAGCAATGTGCCCTTTCTTTGAAATTTATGTTAGCCTTCTTAATGGTGTCTTTCATGCACAAAAATTCCTTATTTTTTATTCATTCTTTTTAGCTATGCATGCAAGTAGAATTGTATTTTGACATATTACACATACATGGAGTATAACTTCCCATTCTTGCTCTTGTACATGACATGGAATTACACTGATTGTGTATTTATATATGAGCATAGGAAAGTTATGTCCAATTCATTCTACTGTCTTTCCTAGTCACATCCCACTCTCTTGCCTTCATTCCCCTTTTGTCTAATACAATACACTATCCCCATGCCCTTAATGTGTGTTAGCATCCAAGTATCAGAGTGTACATTCAGCCTTTGGCTTTTTGGGATTGTCTTATTTCACTTAGCATGATAGTTTCCAGTTACATCCATTTATTTGTAAATGCCATAATTTCATTCTTCTTTAAGACTGAGTAATATTCCACTGTGTATATATACCACACTTTCTTTATCTTTTCATCTGTTGAAGGATGCCAAGGTTTTTTTCATAGCTTAGCTATTGTGAATTGAGTTGCTATAAACATTGATGTGGCCATGTCACTATACTATGCTGATTTTAGGCCCTTTGGGTATATACTGAGGAGTGGGATAATTGAGTCAAATGGTGGTTCTATTCCAGGTTTTCTGAGAAACTTCCATACTGTTTTCCAGAGAGGTTGCACCGATTATGCAAAAAAATTCTTGAGAACTAATTAATTTAGCAATCTTTTCTCTGTTCAGTGTTTCCTGTATCTTTGACAAGAAATAATTTCCTTTTTCCCATCTTGAAAATATTACCTTATATTGACCTTTTTCACAAAATATCAAATTTACTTGAGCCTTTAGGGCCTACTCAAGCCCAGTCACATATATACTACTTTCAGTTAATGATGGAGTGCTGCTGTGAATGTCCACGTTTATGACTTGAGAGCCAGAAAACACAGAGTTCATGATGGTCAATTCATGGTTATTTGGTCCATGGATAAGCATTTAGACTATATTAAGGCTTAAAAGATGTTTGTCAAAAGAAAGTAGTTATCTACAGAAAATGTCAGCAGGACTTTATTTCAGAATCCTAAGGTCCCACACTTCAATTCAATGAAGGGGACCTGGAAAAGGCTCCAAAGAACATCCCTGTCTCCTTTAAATATCCTGAGATCTACTGCATCATATGGTCCAAGAGGCAGAGCCTCCTGCACAGCCTGTTGCTGAGCCTCCTCTGCAACAGCCTTCTCTGCCCTGGACCTCATTCAGAACTTACAGCTTTTCAGGTCATTTGGTAAATGGTGTAGAATCACACATCCAAATGAATAGGATATTACCTCCAAAATTCAAAGAGACCCAATATGTATTATGCCTCTCTTTTTATTGTACAAAGGGCCAGATACAATATCTTATCCTTCATCTTAGAAAGGGTATACTGACAGGCCCACACCATTGGACCTCTAGAAACTTCACTGAGATTGAAGTTCCCTGAATTTTTCTTGGGTTTATTTCCTATCTTCTGACATGCAAATGTCTTAACCAGTAAGTCTAGAGTCATTGCTACCTAGGTCCAATCTGCATAATGTCAGCAGTGTGATGGGCCAGTGTGATATCTTATGGAGGAAAAAGGGATTAAATCCCTGTGAACTAAAATAGGGAGTTGACACACACCTCAGATAGAACAGTTAAGGTTTATTGATGGCCTTACCATCTGAAAGCAGATTTCTTCTGGTGTTCCTTATTGACAGGTTTGAGGAAAAAAAATCATTTCATGGACAAATAACTGCATATGGGGTACCAGGGCATGTACCAATTAGCTAAAGCAATGAAACCACATTTGGTATATGAGGTGCAATTGAAGTCACTGTCTGGCTAAGTTTACAATGAACTACTGTCATCCTCCAAGATTCATCTGTCTTCTTCATCTGTCATATATGCAAAATGAATAGGGATGTGATGTGAATCACTACATCTTTCAAGATCTTAATGGTGGTACTAATCATTAATCCCTTCAGGAATGGAGTATGGCTTTTGGTTTGCTATTTTCCTAAAAATAAAAGCAGATCTAGTGACTTCGACTTGGACTTTTCCTCAGTAATAGCCCTTACTCCACAAGCTAGGGTACAAAATGTTGGGATTCTGCTAGTTTCTGAGTTTATCCATTCCAAATACACCTTTTTGAACTGAGAAAATAACCACAGGATGAGTTTGTGGACCCACTGAATCCACTATGAATGGACCTGACTTAAAAATTCATTGATCACCTGATCTTCAGAAACCCCTACCCTGACTAGCAGATCACAGTGACATTTTGGGTATCCTGGAATTAGTGTCAGTTCAAAACTAGATTCTAGTAACCCCCAAAAGTATAATCATTTCCCTTTCCCCCAATATAGTTATTCTGGTAAAAGGCCATAGGTCCATTTGGAAATCTGGGAGAAAGATTAACTACACATTTTTGGAAGTATATCGGGATCCTATCTCAAGGGGATGCACCTTCCCCTTTTTTCACTGGATTTTGGGTCTGTAAGTTGAATAAAATTTAAAATTAGAAATTATTTGAAAGGTCCTGACTCTCAGTTTTTATGATTCATATTAGACTGTTGTTCACTTGGCTTAGGACTTTTTTGCATATAGATATCAAATAAAATTTAGTAGGCTTACTACCTGTTTTCCAACTAGGAACACCACGAACCACTAACCAATGCTATAGGTCTGCTCAAGTCAGAATATTTTGATTGCTGCTTTGCTTCTGCTCTCCACTATGATAGGCAGGATCACCTTCCCTTTGTAGTTTTAGTACCACCATTTGACCCTGGGCATTCCAGGATCCAATTAATCCCATTGCATTTAAATTTTGCAATTCAGTGACTGCAGTTCTCAATATAAGACCTGACCCACAGAGAAGAACAATCACATTGCTCTTCAAGAATACCAGGGCCTCTCACAAATTTATTTCTCACAGAAGTGTTAAAAGAAATGTTTTCTGGACTCACCTGTGTGGATGAGTTAATCTTAAATGACAGGTCCACTCTAAAATATTTGTCTCCCTTAATCTTTAAAATTTTTCCTCTTTAAATTGTTCTTCTTTAAGTTTTTTAAACCAAGAGTGGCCCATTAATTCTGACTTACTCACTGTGGGTTACCTTTGGTCTCTGTTTCAAGAGATTGGAACTCTTTCTACCTCTCCTTGCTATAACACTAAGTGTAGGATCTCTGCTTCGTGGGCCCTACTTTTGTCAATAAGTGTAGCCTAATCTAACTTTTACTTTCTTGCCAACGTTATCTCACACATATTCAGTATTCCATTTCTACACAGGTTTCCCAAACATCTATTGATTTAAAACTAAAGTGGTTCTTTTATAGGGGAGTGTACTTACTGATGGACAACATTTTGTGTCTCACCTTTAGTGACCTGCTTAGTCTAATTATAAGTCTTGAGGCAAAGAGAGGTAATGGGTGGGTCCCAAGAACCGGATTGTTTTGCATGGTTCTGTCTCTGGGGAAGCTATTACTGTTTCCTCAGGAGAAGCCATTACTGTTTCTTCAGGCAGCAATGCAAGATTAAGGACAGGCTGCTACTCTGGGGCAGCCTCTTTCATTAGCAAAGGTAGCTTATCAGAATTTAGAGGCTGAATGTCCCTAAGCTCATTAGAATACTTCTACTTATCCCCATTCCAATTTACAGAATTCCATTCTTTCCTAATCAATGCCTTCAATTTTTAACAGCAGGCTGCCTAAGAGTCTGGGAGTTCAACTTATGTTATAATTCAACCAATTGCACTATGAAATGCTGCATTTGTTTTTTTAGCAATCTGGGTCCTGGAGATACAGGAGAAAAGGATTTCCTTCAGGGTATATGTAGAAGCTTTTGGATAAATTATCCAGCATTTGAGCTGGGATTAGAATTCCTGAGTTCATCTTTTCCTTTCCCCACTGTATCCAGTGACAATAGAACCAACCAACCAATATCATTATATTGGTTAGTTTGTCAAAAATGTTCAAAAGGTCTTATACACAGCCACCCAGGTCTGTGCTTTTAATGAGCATCAGTTAGGAGCATCCATTGATGATATTTTTGTCTCTCTATTGCCATAACACTCCATGGATTATTAGTGTTATCTTTACTAGCTTGTGTTGACTTCTCTAAATGCATAATGAAAATAATAAATGTCAACTCTTTTTCTCTTCAAAATTGTAATCCTTATAACGTGTCTCTTATTTTCTTCTTTATGGTCATAACCAGGATCTTATTATTTTATTTGTTGTTTCCATTGGCTTTGCTACATAGATATTCAAAAGAATGAAAGTTGATTATCCTTTCACCTCAGAATCCCATGACACTTAATTGACTTTCCTATATAATGGTCAACAATTTCAGTTTCAACAATAAAAGGAATGCACCCTGAGTTTCCATTGAGTTTATTATAGATTTTTTATGTGATATTTTGGTTATATGATTTTAACCAAATTAAGGAAATTTCTATTATTATTTGGTAATTTTTTTTCTTAAATCATTATTAGCATTTAACTTTATCAAAAGCTTCCAGGCCAATTACTTTTTGTTTGAATAACATTTGCTTTCCACAAATATTATTTCATTTTATGTTAGATTTTATATATTAGTCTTTAGGAAACTACTAGGAAAATATTTGTTAAAGTTTTTCATAGCTACTGCATTCATTTAAAGTATGTCAAGTTTTTTTCTAGTTAATAATTTTTTCACTTCTGTTGAAGTAGACTGGTTTATTTCAGACATTGTCTTTTGACAGAAGTTTTCCAGATTTCATTTGAATAACAATGTTTTCTCCATTTAAAATAAAGAGTAATCAATCATTAAATGCAACATATTTGTAGAATCATATGTAATTTGTAACTAATTAATTATCATTTGTTAAGAATTCAGCTTATGATTTTTTTGAACTTTAAAAATAAAACTTGGGTTGGGTTGTGGCTCAGTGGTAGAGGGCTTGCCTAGCATGTATGAGGCACTGGGTTCGATTCTTAGCATGGCATATAAATAAATGAATAAAAATAAAGGACTATCATCATATAAAAATATATTTAAAAAATGAAGCTTATCATGAAAAATTCATTTTTACTTAGTGAGAGAGATCTTCACCAACCCTAGGCATATTTTGCTGCTGTAGATGATCCCCTCTACTGAGTTCTTCAGCATTTACTTAAAGATTTGACCGGGATGCTTTTCTTGGAAACTACAGACTCACTTAGTCATAGATTGAATTGATTCCACTCACTCTGTTATTATTTTTTAAATGTTTTCAGGAAATACTTTCCTTGTCTTAGAATTTTTTCTTTTAAAAGGAAGAAAGAAAGAAAGAAATAACAAATTTGACCAATTTAAGGCCCGCTGCTGTGCAGCACACAACAGTGAACAATGTCAGCTTATGTGATTGTTCTTTTCTCAATGCCACTCAGTTCAACTTGTTCAGAGTACAGGACAGAAGCTGTATCTCCACTGCCATGAGAAGGGGGTTCCTTCTGGTTATACTGATTGGTCAAAGAACCATTAGACAGCTTATAATGTTCACCTAGTATACATGTTCTCTCAAACTCATCCCTTTCTCAGTGAGTATGAAGAGATAATCTTGACAGTAAAGGTTTACTAAACACAAAATTGGTATATTTTTGAATGTTTTATTTCAATAATTAAGAATTATTTCTTGACATGGTTTTTTAAATGATAATTTCAATTTCTTAAGAGTTATTTGTACATTGAAAATGTAGACTGGATAGGCGTATTGTGTGGACTTTGAAGTATTGTGTATTCTAATCTGATATACAAAAAGGAGAATAATATAACCACCAGTCAATAGTCCTATAAGGTTTGTAGCAAAATGTTGGAATGGATGTCATGATCCAGTTTAGAAAATTTGGCAGTAGAAGTGTGAAAACGGGAAGAAAGATAAGCAAATATTTTGGAAGTCAAAATATAGGTTGAGTTTGGTAAACTAAACAAAGAATGAAACCAACATTTAGTTACATATATCAGTTCTTGCCTAACCATCTATGTGATCTTTATGTGTGTTAACAATATGCCAGGTCACATACTGTCACTTCACATTATAGTAATGCATTAATCCTCACAAAAATCTTAAGAGGTAAGCATTATTTTTATCTATTTTATAGATTAGAAATTAAAGCACAGAAAAGTTAAGGGATTGTTCCCAGATTCACACAGCTAGGGATAATAGACAAGGAATTTGAAGTGAGACAGTCTGGCTTCCCTCTATATTCACCAAGTAGACCTAAACCTAATAACAATCGTCATCACCCTCATCATCACTACCACCAAATATGCTTAAACCTAATTTGTCAATATTATCCAAGGAAAATACATAGTTTGATGATGTTTTATCTGAAAAGATTTCAGTGTTATTTTAGATAAAGCTTTATTTTCTAATCTTTGGTGATAACACTCATAATCAAAGAGTAGATCTAATTGTGTACAGTAAGTTAAAATAGTATCATGCTAAGTGAAGTAAGCCAGACACAGAAACTCAAAGGTCTAATGTTGTCTCTGATATGCAGAAGCTAGTCCAAAATAAGTGGGGTTGTTAGTGAGAGAGAGAGAAAAAGAGAAAAAGGTCGGGGGGATTTCATCAAAATAGAAGAAAGTTTGTGGATTAGATGAAGGGGACTGAGGGAGAGGGAGAAGGAACAGGATAAGGGAAGACCAGTGGAATAAATTTTATCAAATTTTCTTATGCATATTCCTGAATATGACACTGAATCTCACCATCACATACATCCACAGACACTAACCAAAAAACAAACAAAAATTCTATGTAACTAACAGAAAGATCAATAGAATACGGGTAAGGGAACAAGGAGAGGGAGGAGGAGAGGACAAGAGGAAGAACTGAATTAGAGCAAATTATATTCCATGCTTTTATAATTATGTCAAAATGAATCCTAATGCTATGTGCAAGTAAAATGAATCAATAAAAGGGAAAAAAATAGTATGTAGTTAGAAGCTGGAGACCAACAGGAGCTGTGCCCACGTAGGAGTCCTTTATTATGTTCTTTAAAAACAATTAGAAAACCAACCTGATATTAGCCTTTTCTTCTCTTGTGAAGGTCATCGGCACGTGGTGAAGGGGAAGTGGGTGAAAGAAAGCAGCGCAGGGGCGTCAGCGTCAGCGTCAGAGACTGGCAGTTAGCTCTGAGAGGTAGGTATCCACTCTATTCCAGGTTCTGGGGTTTACGTACCAAAAAGCATGGCTGTTATGCTTCTTCAATAATCCATAAAATGTAACTCATCCATTTTCATAAACTGAATCATCATGAAAATTTCACTATGGTTTTGAGAGAGTTGATGATCAGAAACCAGAGTTTAAAACACTAAAATTGTGTAAGCACAGAAAAAAGAATACTTCCCAGTGATGACCTGGCAATACGATTTCTCTCTTCAACTGATTTCATTGGAGTTTTACAACCAAAAAGAAAGAGAGGTTTACAGATATCTCCTACCATGGCCTATTGAAAGAGAATGGTTGAGTCTAAAATATTTTCTTATGTCCTCCAGTATCCTAAATTCCAAAGTATATAAAATTAAACATTTATATTATTTCTAAAGCTATTTTTTTTTAAGTTGACAAGTTTTAAGTTCAGTTTAACTTCAATGAGTTTAATGTGTTACAAGGGAAATGTAATACTGAATTTTTTGAAATGTCTGATAAAATGGTTTTATACTCATGTATGCATAAATCAAAATACATAATCCCCCACTTAATTAGTTTCTCTTCCCATGTACTTGGATTAAAATTCTAACTCCTTAAATAGCTCTACAAGTTATTTTATGATAGGACCTCCTGTTTCTGCAATCTAATTTCTTCCTTGAAAAGCAATTCTTTGGCAGTTTGCCAACATACAGACTACTTTTTGAGTGCAGATTGCTCACTGACTGCCGCCTATCATCTGGCATTGCCCATTTGTCTGCCTCGTGCCTGCCCATTGACTGCCTTTCACCTACTCATCACCCACCACCCTAGGTCCACCTGCTGGTCATCTGCCGATAGCCTGCAGACTGCCAGAGGATCACCAGCTGCCTGCTGTTGCCTGGAAGTCCATTGTCACATTACCCGCAGGTTTGGTTACATGTGGATGCTGCCATTTTGGGGACAACAACCAGGACCTGCAGGACCCCTGGCCCAACCAACTGCACCCCACACAAACCTGGCACCCATGCCCTGCACTACAGCTTCCCATTTGCCAACATGTTTGGAAGCCAGTGCAGCCATTTTGGATTATCCTTGAAGCAGAAGCTGCACTCTTTAGGTGGGGCCAATCCCATCCTGAAATGCCTGCTAGAGACTGGAAGCTCATTGTCAAGTATCTCTCATGCATCAGGCTACTGAAGACTGGGAGGTTTGAATAGTATATGGCTGTTACAGTGTAGATTTTTTTCTCCTTTCTGAAAATTTTTAAGTTTTTATGTCTTTATTTTTCTCATTCTTCCTATTTTCCTTTTGTTTGCCTGTTTCCTCAGAGTCTCATTCTCCTTTTTCTCATGCTAACAACCAACTTCTTTTGATTCTACTTTCACTCTTCCTATGATCTAGTACTTTTATATGCTTTTCTTATTCCATTAACAGTTACATCCTACACCCCTCCCCATCCTCTTTGCCCACCATTAGATACTGTAGACCTCATTGCAATTCTTTTTGTTACACTGTAGATAATAATTAAACTGATGACTATTGTTAGCATCTTCATGGGGGCTATTTGATTTAGGGCTGCATATTTTCTGTACTGGGTGCTGCTAATATTGATCTCCCCCTTAAAGAAGAGGTTTTGGAAACCTGCAGGGTCATGATAAGCCTATGGGGGAAAACTGCAATACCCCAGATCTGCACTGCTAGAAGGGAAGAATTGTGAAGAACATGAAAAACAAGGAAAGAAAGTGGTCCAAATAAACAAAGATTCTATATTAATAGAATTCAATGACAGCATAGTAGAAGAAATGCCAAAAAAAGAGTTCAGAGCATACATAATTAAAATGGTTTGTGAAGCAATGGATGAGTTTAGAGAGCAAATGCAGGCAATGAATGATCACTCCAATAAGCAGTTGAAAGCACAATTGCAGGAAGCAAATATCATTTCACCAAAGAGATAGAGATTCTCAAAAAAAGCCAAATAGAAATCCTTGAAATGAAGGAAACAATAAACCAAATAGAAAACTCAATGGAAAGTATCACCAACAGACTAGATTGCTTGGAAGACAGAACCTCAGATAATGAAGACAAAATATCTAATCTTGAAAATAAAGTTGATCAAACAGAGAATATGGTAAGAAATCATAAATGGAAGCTCCAAGAACTATGGGACATCATGAAAACACCAAATTTAAGAATTATCAGGATTGAGGAAGGCACAGAGATACAAACCAAAGTAATGAAAAACTTATTCAATGAAATAATATCAGAAAATTTCCCAAACCTGAAGATTAAAATGGAAAATCAACTACAGGAGGGTTACAGAGCACCAAATGCACAAAATCACAGTGGATCCACACCAAGGCACATTATAATGAAAATGCCTAATATACAAAATAAAGATAGGATTTTAAGGCTGCAAGAGAGAAAAGCATCAGATTACACACAGGAGGAAACCAATATGGATATCAGCAGATTTCCCAGACCCTAAAAGCTAGAAGGGCCTGGAATGATGTATTTTAAGCTCTGAAAGAACATGGTTGCCAACCAAGAATCTTATACCCAGCAGAACTAACCTTCAGATTTGAAGAGGAAATAAAATCCTTCCATGAAAAACAAAAGTTAAAAGAATTTACAAGTAGAAAGCCTGTGATACAGAACATTCACAGCAAAATATTACATGAGGAGGAAATGAAAAACAACAATGTGGGTTAGCAAAGAGAGAACCTACCCTAAAGGAAAAGTCAATCAGAGGAGAAACCAAGTCAAGTTAAAAACCAAAAATAAGCCAAAATGACTGGGAATACAAATCATATCTCAATAATAACCCTGAGTGTTTATGGCCTAAAATCATCAATCAAAAGACACAGACTTGCAGATTGAATTAAAAGAAAGACCCAACAATATGCTGCCTGCAAGAGACTCATCAATAGAAGAAGACATACACAGACTAAAGGCAAAAGGATGGGAAAAAAAATACCACACACATGGACTCAGTAAAAAAGTGGGGGCATCCATCCTCATATCAGATAATGTGAACTTCGAGCCAGAGTTAGTCAGAAGGGATTAAGGAGGATATTTCATACTGCTCAAGGGGACCACAAATCAGTAAGACATAATGATAGTAAGTATTTATGCCTCAAATAATGTGCATCCCTGTACATCAAACAAATCCTTCTCAATTTCAGGAATCACATAGACCACAACACAATAATTCTGGATGACTTTAACACACCGCTGTCGCCACTGGATAGATCTTCCAAATAAAAACTAAACAAAGAAACCATAGAACTCAATAACACAATCAATAACTTAGACTTAACAGACATATGTAGAATATTCCATCCATCAATGAACAAATACACTTTCTTCTCAGCAGCACATGGATTCTTCTTTAAAATAGATGACATGTTATGCCACAAAGCAGCCCTTAGTAAGTACAAAAAATATAGATACTACCTTGTATTCCATCAGATCATAATGGAGTGAAATTAGAAATCAATGATAAAACAAAAATCAGAAACTACTCCAACACCTGGAGACTAAATAATATGCTATTGAATGATGCATGGATAACAGAAGACATAAGGGAGGAGATAAAAAAATTCTTAGAGGTAAATGAGAACAATGATACAACATATCAAAATCTCTGGGACACAATGAAAACAGTATGAAGAGGAAAATTCATTGCATGGAGAACATTCAAGAAAAGAATAAAAAGTCAACAACTAAACCTAACATTACATCTCAAAGTCATAGAAAAGGAAGAGCAGAACAACACCAAAAGAAGTAGAAGATAGGAAATAAATAAAATTAGAGCAGAAATCAATGAAATTGAAACAAAAGAAAAATTAAAAAATGGACAAAAAGTTGGCCCTTTGAAAAAATAAACAAAATTGTTAAACCCTAAGCCACACTAACAAAGAGAAGGAGAGAGAAAACTCAAATTACTAAAATTCGGGATGAAAAAGGAAATATCGCGTCAGACACTATTGAAATACAAAACATAATTAGAAGCTATTTTGAAAATCTATACTCCAACAAAATAGAAAATATTGAAGACATTGACAAATTTCTAGAGTCATATGATCCAACCAAACTGAACCAGGAGGACATACGCAATTTAAACAGATCAATTTAAAGCAATGAAATAGAAGAAGCCATCAAAATCCTACCAACCAAGAAAAACCTGGGACTAGATAGATTCTCAGCCAAGTTCTACAAGACCTTCAAAGAACTTATTCCAATACACCTAAAAGTATTCCGTGAAATAAAAAAGGAGGGAACCCTTCCAAACTCATTCTATGAAGCTAGTATCACTCTGATATGAAAAACAGACAAACACACATCAAGGAAAGAAAACTTTAGACCAATATCTCTGATGAACATAGACACAAATATCCTTAACAAAATTCTGGCAAATCACATACAAAAACATATTAAGAAGATAATGCACCACAATCAAGTGAGGTTCATCCCAGGGATGCAAGGTTGGTTCAACATCTGGAAATCAATAAATGTAATTCATCACATCAATAGACTTAAGGTTAAGAATCAGATGATTATTTCAATAGATGCAGAGAAAGCATCTGACAAAATACAATACCCCATCATGCTCAAAACACTAGAAAAAATAGGGATAGTAGGAACATACCATTGTAAAGGCTATTTTTGCTAAACCCATGGCCAACATCATTTTTAATGGAGTAAAACAGAAAGCATTCCATCTAAAAGCTGGAACAAGACAGGGATGCCCTCTTTCACCACTTCTATTCAACATCATCCTTGAAACACTTGCCAGAGCAATTAGACAGACCAAAGAAATTAAAGGGATATAAATAGGAAAAGAAGAACTCAAGCTACCACTCTTTTGCCAATGACCTGATTCTATGTTTAGAGGATCCAAAAAACTCCACCAGAAAACTTCTAGATCTAATAAATAAATTCAGCACAATAGCAGGATATAAAATTAACACACATAAATTTAGTGCATTTCTATTTATAAGTGATGGATCCTCTGAAGGAGAAATTTGGAAAACAACTCCATTTACAATAGCCTAAAAAAAAAATACTCAGGAATCACTCTAACAAAAGAGATGAAAGACCTTTACAATAAAAACTACACAACACTAAAGAAAGAAATTAAAGAAAACCTTGGAAGATGGAAAGATCTCCTGTGTTCTTTGATAGGCAGAATTAATATTATCAAAATGGCCATACTTCCAAAGGCACTATACAGATTTAATGCAATTCCAATTAAAGTCCCAATGACATTCCTCATAGAAATAGAGAAAGAAACCATGAAATTCATCTGGAAGAAAAAAAGACCCAGAATAGCTGAAGTGATCACAATACCAGACCTTAAACTCTAATATACAGCAATAGTAACAAAAACAGCATAGTACTAGCACCAAAATAGAGAGGCAGACCAATGGTACAGAATAGAAGACAGAGAGACAAACTCACATAAGTACAGTTATCTCATACTAGACAAAGGTAACAAAAACATACAATGGAGAAAAGATAGCCTTTCAACAAATGGTGCTGGGAAAACTGGAAATCCATATGCAGTAAAATGAAATTAAACCCCTATCTCTCACCCTGTACAAAACTCAACTCAAATGGATCAAGGACCTAGGAATTAGACCTGAGACCCTTCACCAAGTATAAGAAAAAGCATGCCTGAATCTCCATCATGTTGGCTTAGGATCAGACTTCCTTAACAAGACCCCCCACAGTGCAAGAAATAAAAGCAACAATCAATAAATGGGATGGATTCAAACTTGTTAGTTTTTTCACTTTTTCTCAGCAAAGGAAACAATCAATAATGTGAAAAGAGAGCCTACAGAGTGGAAGAAATTTTTTTCCACACACACTTCAGACACAGTACTAATCTCCAAAATTTATAAAGAACTTAATAAACTTTACACCAAAAATGTAAAGACCCCAATCAATAAATGGGCTAAGGAACTGGGTAGATACTTCACAGAAGAAGATATACAGGTGATCAACAAATATATGAAAAAGGGCTCATCATCCCTAGTAATTAGAGAAATGCAAATCAAAACCACCCTAAGATTTCATCTAACTCCAATTAGAATGGCTATTATCAAGAATGCAAGCAATAATATGTTGGTGTGGATGTGGGGAAAAGGCACACTCATACTTTGCTGGTGTAATTTCAAATTGGTGCAGTCACTCTGGAAGGCAGTATGGAGACTCCTCAGAAAATTTGGAATAAACCCGCCATTTGACCTAGCTATCCCACTCCTCAGTTTATACCCAAAGGACTTAAAATCAGCATACTACAGTGATGCAGCCACTTTGATGTTCATAGCAGCTCAATTCACAATAGCTAGATTGTGAAACCAACCAAGATGCCCTTCAATTGATGAATGGATAAAGAAACTGTAATATTCCTTATGGAATATTAGTCATAAAGAAGAATAAAATTATGGCATTTGCTGGTAAATGGATGGAGTTGGAGACTATCATGGTAAGTGAAATAAGCCCATCCCATAAAACCAAAGTCTCAATGTTTTCTCTGCTAAATGGATGATGGTACATAATGAGGGGGCTGGCAGGGTGGGACAAGAGAAGAAGGGAGGAACTTACGATGGTATAGAGGAAAATGGGGTGGGAGAGGATGGGGAAAGGAAAGACAGTAGACTGAGACAGACATTATTACCGTATGTACTTGTATGATTGCATGATTGGTGTTAATTACATTGTGTACAACCACAGAAATGAAAAGTTGTGCCCCATTTGTGTACAATGAATCAAAATGCAGTTTGTAAAAATAAAATAAATAAATTAATTAATTAAAAATGAAAAGAAAAGTAATGTGGTACCCAGCACTACTGGGCTCTGAGAAATCCACAGAGAAATTTAACAATTGATAAACTTCTCCAGCTTCTTCCTTCCTGAGCTTTAATACCACTGGACTGTTTGCAGTTCTTACCTTGCAACTTACCATTCCACACCTTTATGCATACTTTAAGTCAGGAAGGATGCTTCCCTGCCAGCTTCATCAGGCTCACATCTATTAAGTCTTCAAGACTCAACCAGGCATAATGTCCTTTATCAAATCTCAGTCTGAGAAGTCCAGTTTCCTGGGCTTCCTCAGTAACCCAAGCACATTCCTCCCACTGCATCTCCATAAGTCCTTGTTTCTACCACTGGCTTCCCCCACCCACCACCATAGCCTTAACATCACACCGGGAATATTTTCCATTGCAGAAAATACTCTCTTAAAATATGACTCTTAATGGTCACTTGGTATTTCCATTCTATGACAAGATCATAATTTAACCTTCCTGCTACTACTGGTACTTCAGAATGTTTAACGGGGGTTTTGTTTTGTTGATATTTGTTGTTTGCTATTTTGCTACTTCAAATAATTGACTTTTAATTTCCTAAGACCTTTGATATTGCTTCCATTAAACTCATCATTGAATCTTCTCTGGGAAGGAAATACAAGATAATAACCATGTAGTTCTAGAGTGATAAGAACACATGTGACATTTTTTTAAATGCTTTATGTTTTCTAAATTTTCTATAACAAGCAGATAATAATACTTTAATGGGAAAAAAATTCTCCACTCTTACCATAAAACTATAAAGCAAGTGAATCCATCTCTGGAAGAAAACATGCTGACTGCAGGGCTCCCAGGACCAAGACGGGGCTGATTCTGCTATATATTTCTATAAATAATCCCAAAAGGGCAAACAAAACACACTGAATTGTCCAGGTCTGCAAATGACATTCAGTTTTTTCCCTTTTATTTCATACTAATTTTTTATTAATGTCTTTTTATTTTATACTAATTTAAGTCAATATGTATATTGAAATGTCATGTTGCCCCCCCTGAAATATCTACAACTTTTGTCAGTTATAAGTCAATAATGCTGGAGGGAATAAAGAAAACTATTTCCTTTCTGCCAGAAATAAAAAAATAAAAAAAGAAACTCTTCGTTGTCTGGTATGAGTAAGGTCCTGGGTTTGATCCCCAGAGTCAACAACAATTTTTCTTTTTAAAAAATCTTCATTACTACTAAAAAAAATTTAAAAAAAACAAAGAAACAGACACACTATTTTTAAAAAGCAACAATTCTTCCTTGGCAGGTTTTTTTGTTTTTGTTTTTGTTTTTGTTTTTTTTTCTCAAAAGTCCAACCTTGTTGAGATTCTTACATGCAGTATTTTTCTGTCTTCACTACCTGCAGTACTCCTTGTACCATCAGCTAAATGATACCAACTCCGTCATTATTCAACATCTGAGCATCCTTTATAATATATATCCAAATTCTCCAAATCCAATCACTACTTCTAAATGCTTACTTTACTCAACTATTCAGGAGTCTTTGGCCTCCAGCTTAAAGATCTTTCATCTCAGATTTTATGATGTCACTTTCTCTGGAATTTTCTTCCACCTCAAAGGCTGCTTCTTTTTCAGTTGGGTTCCTCAGCTCCTTCTCTCACAGACCTCCAAAAACTGTTTACTACATAGCTTAGCACAGGGGCTACTTTTCCTTTCCAAACATACTCTCTTCCTAGGTGATTTTATCCAGTCTGAAATTATGTAGCATCTAAAAATTGGCAACTTTCAAATACATGTTTGCAAGTCTGATTTCTCCCCACAATTGTACCCTGATATCTCTACTACATTTCACAGACATTTTAAATAAAATGTTGCATCCTGATCCTACCATTCTCCCCTTACCCCTCCCACTTGATCCTGCTCACCCTTCCCTCCCTCATTGATGTGCCACTACCCACGCGGTATGACTAGTTTCACCCAACACATCATTTTTATTCCTCCCCTTCTCTTGCCCCTCACTGTATATCCTATTTGTTTTGCTACCTGCACTGAGATTGTCCTGGTCAGACTCACCATCATCACTCATTTTTACTATTACAAAAGCAGGTTTTCCTTCTCTTAGTCTTAACTTCCCATAGTTTCAACCTTTTAAAGTCTGTGTCAGGTTGTGTCATCTTCTGCTTAAAACCTTCTAAACACTTCACATTATATTTTGAATAAAATCCAAGCTCTCTCCCATGACTCACCAAAAGTGACACCTGAGTTCAGATTGTGCCGGTCCCCCTAAGATCTGGCCAGGGATTCTTTCTTTTGTTCCTGGAATACCTCCTATGTTCCTTCTTTAGGATCGCCATTTTCCACTGCCTCGAAAATTGTTCTTCCTCTGGTTTTTCACAACCAGTTCAATCTTATCATTCAGGCTTCATCTTTTCAGTGTGTTTGGTTTTCTGGTGATCTTTGGTGTTCCTCTCCTGATCTCTACCTTCATCTTCACCTGGGCTTTCTCCCTCTATGCATGCCATTCTCCCTGTGTCCAATAGTTCCATTTTTAAAAAGAAGAACATCAATCATATTGGAGTAGGGGCCTATCCTGCTCTAGTATGACCTCACCAAAACCAATTACCTATGCAGTGATCCTATTTACAAATAAGGTCACATTAAGAACTTCAGGGTATAAATTTTAGGGGATGCTTCCTGGGAATCAAGTAGAGTTTTTCCTAAAGAAAAACGTGTGACCTGCTTGACCCACGATTTTTAAAAATGAGTCATTGTAGTTTTATGAAGTCATTAGAAATATTATAGATACAGTTCTTAAAACATATGCATGTTTTATGAATTCATCTCTTGTAGCTTAAAAACATCCAAAGGAGGTTATATTCTATGGCAGTTTTCAGGGTAAAAATATTATTTTGTTCTTTTCTTTGACTTTTTTTAGTGGATACAAAAATGAACTCAGATCTATACACTGAGAAAAATGTAGGAATTAATGACTGCAAAACAGTCTTTCATATTCTATATATTATAAGTTAGTCTGATTAATGTAGCAAATCCAAAAGAACATGCTAAGCTAATTGTAGCTGTCATTCAGCAAACCAACCAAAGTCTTTTTCCAATAGGAAGAAAAATGGGGAGCAGAACTGTTCTAAAGTTGTACAATCAGACATGGAATACTAATACTTAGGAATAGTAATGGGATTAGAAGACCAAGAAGTTGGGACAGTAGTAGAAAATTAGGACCCAGGGATAAAATGAGGGAGAATGGGATACAAATTGTGATTGGACTTGTGCTTTTAGGTATCTGCCAAGACCACTTTCCTGAATTTGTTTTCTTCTAAGAATTTCTTAATGTATTCCAACAGTTTATCTTTCTTATGGCACTATTTTCTATTACATGGAATCCATTCATCTCTGAAAAGACTTTCTTATAACATATGGCTAAGGAAGAAAGGAAAATACAGTGTTGGTTTTGATCTGTGACTTAAACAGGAATACTTTACTTTCATATTTTCATATATTTTAAATATAAACACACATATGAGTAGTAACTGGGCAGTATAATCTAACAACGATACCAAGTGATCCTAAAATTTCAATGTCTTAAAATAAGAAATGTTTATTAATTAGTTGCATTATATTAAATGTGGGTCAGCAAAGAATACTGTAGTTAATCCTTCAGGGCAGGATCCTTCTGACCTAGTAGCTTTCCCCTTCTGTAAGTCCTTGAAGTCCTCTGCCAAGTCCTTTTCAACTGGCAAGGAAAGAGAGTGACTAGACGATCACCCAGGGTGTTCTCCTAAGTTAGGCTTTGAAGTGACAAACATCACCTTACTCATTTTCAGGGACCAGAACTTGTGCCATGACCCTACCTCAATGGCAGCAATCTAAAGTCTACCTCTTGTCCTAGGAGAAAAAGTAAAAGATGGGAGAAGTTTAGCATTCCTAGTCAGTATCCTTGCCACATACTGGAATCACAGTAATTCTACATTTGTCTTCATTGCAGTAGGTAGAGATGATGGATGGATAGATAGATGTTCATATCAGTGTGCCTTTGGAGGAGTTCTTAACACATGAACAGCTAACCAAACAAAATTTGGTTTTTTGGTAATTCTATATATACATAAATGTAATGAAAAATTCAAAAGTAAAGATGTTTGCTATGGCTTAAATCCATGCTTTGATATGCTGTTTTGTTAGGAAATAATACAAATTTTTCTTGGAAATGATTGATAATGAAGGCTTCTTTTTTATTTCATAGTCCTTTTCCCCAATTTACCCAATTAGTAAAGCTATTTTAACCTGGGCTGTATTGAGATGATGAAAATCTAAGATGTACTAATGCTAAGAGTACATATATTTGCACTAATAAAGTAATGCTTCATAATTTTTTTCCTTTTCACAACCCTTATAATTAAATAATCTGTGTTCTTTTCATAGAACTATCTTTATTAAGTTTATGTCAGTCTGGATCAGTGGAAAACAATAGATGTATTTGGCTTATCAAGTGCCACCTTAAGAAATGGAAAGATTTGAAATGTACTCCTCATGCTATGGCCTGCTATTATTTCTTGAAGGTCAACTGTAATGCTTGGCCCTTAGAAGAAAGAGCCTTGCAGGATTTTTACTGATGGAAACATTTACATGCAGGGATATGTTGCCATGTGTACCCCAGGGATACAGACTATATTCCACCTTGACTATAGCCAATTACCAGTAGAAAAATAATGTAATGGAAGTCTTAACCACTTTTCTTGGGAGGTGTCATGCCCCTCTGAGGCATTGCTGGAGAAATTACAGTGCCATAATGAGACTCATAATTCATGTCAGCCGCAAGCCTTTTCATTCATTTATAAATGTTTTAAAGCCCTATGATTCATAATGCCACGAGCTGGTTTTCTTTCAGACTGTCATGCTGCCGTTAATACCAACCATCCCTGCCTCTTGCCAACAGAAAAACCTGCAATAATATATCATGAAGTTTAGTGTTTGCCTTGAATTGTTATAGTCCAAATTTTTTCCTAGGTACTGAGTTAGCATAAAGAACAGTATTTTGTTGTTTTTGTTGTTGTTTCTTTTGTTTTTTAGAAGAATACTAAGAAAGAAATCAAGAAAGAAGGGAACATCTCTGCGCCATCTAAGATGTTGTTTTAGAGTTGTTCTCTATTAATAATATAATACACTTTTTCTTTAAATGTGAGAACTGTTATGTCCTGGAAAAAAAGATGTTTTAATATTTAATTGACATGAAATTCAGGTGAAAATGGTCATTTAAACTACAAGGCATTGACTATCAATCTTAATTTTAGGTTTTATCTTAATTCTAATAAAAATAATGCATTTTCTCTCTTCTAAAATCTCTCTCAGCAATTAATTTGTATAGTTAATTAGAAAAAAACTAAATGTTATTCTATTAAAGCTATTATAACTGCTCTTAAAATTTTTGGAATTATGTAACAAAAAATACATGTCTTGAAGTTGTGGGTAATCCTTTCGTTTGGGATGCCTTATCTCTATATTGTGGTGGTTCTTCACTGGCAATATCTTCTTCAAAGTCCATTTGTTGTTTTTGGCAAGACCCATTGTTATTACTTGAATTACACTATGACATACCAGTGTGGCATTGTAGACATCATCTTGGTTCTGTTCTATTCGACAAAGTTCAGGAGACCCACCTAATCTTTGAAAGGTTCACTGTGAAGTCTCTATCTTATTCTAGTTCCTGAGCCAACTCAGGTCCAAGCAGGAAGCTCTCAATGGCTATAGATGCCCCAAACAACAAAGTTTGTAACTGGACTCCTCCAGACCTGGAATTCCATTATCCAGTGTGACTGTGGCAGGTCTTTGCTATTGGCCTTTCTGCAGTTTTATGTTGTTAAAAGAGAGTCTGGGTTCTCCTTGAGTTTTAATCTATTACCTCAGTTCAATTCCTAGCTTCACTTCTGAAGGCTCATCTGCCCAGGTTTTATTCATCCTGTAAAAACTGTGTCAGACCCCAGATTTTTTAGTTTTTCTGCTGCTACATTTTCTAATGAAGTACATCTCTCTTGTAAGTGCAGTATTGGTTCCTAACTGGACACTCGACCACAAAAATGAAGTGATGACTATCAGGCTAATTTGTTCTGAAACACAGAGTCTCTAAGTCTTTCATTCTCAAATGGTCTACCTTTGAGCCATGAAACTAAGCAAGAAGGCATTATTGTGTGAATTTTGTTTTTCCCTTTTATTGTAGATAAAACAATTTTTAAAAATTATGCTAACTATTAGGGATACAGGAAAGAAGAGGGTGAAGCTGAAAAATTACTTTTACCAGGATGTCAGCAAACACAACATTGTGGAAAATAGAAAATAGGAAAAGCATAGATCCCAAAGAAAAGAGGAAACAACTTAGAAGTATCCTTAAATTATTTATAGCTATTCTTTTTTTCTTCCATTAAAAAAAGAATAAGCATTTTTTTAAATGCTTAGCTCAAAGAAAATATACCAAGAAGCAAGAAGAAGATAATGCTTAAGATTGGAGGTTCAGCTTTCACTCCAATTTTAACTTTCTTCTATTCATTTTACTCTCCTCCTGAGCTCACATTTTGGGTTTATTACAAATCTATCATCATAGTCCATCAATATAATTAATTTCAGCAGCTATCTATTTCCCTTAAGTTACTACCATAATGAGAAAATGTTGAAAGCTTATGATATTCCAGGAAATTTTCTGAGCATTTTATTATATTAAATAATATACTCTCCTCAGTAATCTCCTTGATGTAATTATTATCAGCGTTTTTCACAGATGAGAAGTATGAGGCACAATGAGTTTAAGGAACTTGCCAAGTCCACATTGTTATTACCCTCGGCCCTGGATTTGAATCCAGGTACTCTGTCACCAAAGTCCACACCACACCACACCCACATGTACATCATGTATGTATATATCAGAAGTTGTCATAATGGTTCTCACACTAGAAGTCAAAAATTAAAGGAACATTGTATATGCCCTGTGCACATATGCAAATGTCTACTTATAAATACTTGAAGTTCACAGCTGCTTTGCTTGCAGAACTTTGGCAGTTCTAGCAAATTTACATTTCATATCTCATGATAATTTTCATTCATTTTACTCTTTGAACCAGCTTCCTTTCTTGTTTTAATAGGGAATGATAAATTTATCATACTATTTAGTGCTGTTTTTAAAATGTGTGTTCCAAAGAACATCTGTCTCTAAACCAAATATTCAGATTCTGTTTTCCTGCCCCAAATCTTTTGCAACAGTATCTGGGTAGAAGCCTCAGAATCTGGATTTTTCAAGTTTCTACGGTGTGTGTAATGCTTCCAGTGTTTAGAAGCTACAAAACTTTCTGGCCGGCTTTCAATTTATTACTTCTGCCTGCTGCAATTTAGACTAATTAGATAGAATATATTAACTTTCCACTCTCTAGTCCTAATTATCTAAGAAATACAACCTCTTTTAAGTGGCTCCCAAACTGTTCTTACGGCTTTCACCTCTCTTCTCCAAATCACAAAGACAAATAAGGCAAACTCACAAGCTTGTGTCCAACCCAAGATTATTCAGTCCCTAATCAGTGAAAATGTTTCCTTCACTGCCTCAGCACACACTTTATTTATAGTTTCCTCCTTTAAGCACTTTTAAAAATGCTTCATTTACCTTGAATCAATTCTTTGCTAAGCACCAACTCTAAATATTTTATAGCCTGCTTTCTGCATTTGTCTTAAATATGGATTCCCCTTAGAAATTTTAAAAAACAAAACGTTAATTTTTTTTCTGAAACATTTAAAGTATTTTCAGCAGGATCAATGCCAAATATATTCTCCTCCATTGTACATCGCACTATCAAAGTAATTTCATTCTCACTCAAACATCATTAAAGCTAACTCTGAAGTCAGAGGACATCATGACCAACAGAGCACTGGACCAGAGCCAGCTTAAATTTCTCAAAGCAAGGTTTCCCATGCATGGTCCAATTGGTGTGTGCATGAAGTGATGAATGCTAGAATCCCAACCGACTGCTGTGGGTCCACTTAAGCAGATGTTACAACTAGTAATTTGAAAAGTAACACTGCAAGGACATTCTAAGAGACAATTTCAAATGATGAACATTATTTGTGAACTACCAAGAAAGATCAGAAGAGGAATAGATCCTTCTGGTAGCATTCGGAGTTAACCTAGTTAACTTAATTAAGGGCCACTATTCATAGCTAAGTAAAAAATAGAGCTGATCTTGGACTACACTCCTCACAACCTTTTAGAGAATAATGAATTATGATAAAATGAAGTGATGACTATGATAATATATTTTGCAAACTGAAAAGCCTGAAAAGGATTTATTATTATTCTTAAACATGGAAAGAACAAGTAGTTAAATATCCATTCTCTGAAATCTACCACTAATTTTGCCTTTCAAGAAAGGTCATATTTCTCATTTTAAGGAATTGTTTTTTATCTTCAGTTGCATTGAAATACTGTGATTACAGATATTGATTAAAGTTGTGTGATAATTTTCTGACACACTTGGAATTCTTTCTGTTAGAAACTTAGGAAGGTAGGTAATGAGATTTAACTGACAGATATTGTGCTGAAAGAGACATTTTTGGGATTAGGGAAGAGTGCTTCTTTAGAAGGCTCTCATGTCAGTGGTCAATGTTGTTGTATTATATTGTAACAACTTGAAAAACAGTTCACCATCTAACACTAACACATTACATTCAGAGCTTTTGAAAAGTCAATCAAAGTGCATTCTACTGTCATGTATAACTAATTAAAACAAATTCAAAAAATTTTTAAGTCAATTAACAATTCCATTCCATCACGTGCACCTGATGAAGTGAAGTATTTTTGGCTGTATCTAGTAACATTTAAATCATATTTAGTTACATTAAATCAATTTGAAATATTCCTAGTAGGTAAATGAATAATCTGGTTTAGGGAGTATACAAGATGTGTGTTTGTTATAGCCTATCATCTTGAAACTAATGGCTATCGTTAAAAAATATTTCCTGAGAGAAGACTCAAATAAATCACAAGTAGAAAAGGGAGCATTGCAATTCATAAAAATAGAACTACAAAGAGTAATATGAGACTATCATGAACAATTATACACCCCATATTGGATGACCTAGAAGAAATGGATTAATTCTTAGATACATGCAATCTACTAAGATTAAATCATGAAGACAGAAAATCTGACCAATAAATACCAATAAAGGAAATAAAGTTAGTTAAAAAAAAAAAAAAAAAAAAAACTCCCACCAAAGAAAAACCTAGGACCTTATGGTTTCACTTCTAAATTCTAACAAATGTTTAAAGAAGACTAATCTTTCTCAAGCTTTTCCAAAAACTTGAAGACAAAGGAATATTTTCAAATTTATTTTTGATACTAGCATTATCTTGATACCAAAACCAGACAAGGACCCTACAACATACAAAAGCTTTGTGCCAATATACATAATGAACATACATGCAAAAAACTTCAATGAAATAGTGGTAAACTGAATTCAAGAGCACATTAAGGAGACCATATACCATGGTCAAGTGGGATAAATCCTTGCAGGGATGCAAGAATGGTTCTATATGTGCAAATCTATCAATGTGAGGCACCAAACTAACAGAATGAAGAATTTAAACCATATGATCATATCAGTAGATGCATAAAAAACTGTTTGAAAAAATTCAACACACTTTTATGATAAAAATGCTCAACAAATTAGAACTTGAAAGAATGTACCTAGATACAATAGAACCCACACATGACAAAACCACAGCTAAAATCACACTTATTGGGGAAAATTTAAACTTTTCCTCTCAGATCAGAAACAAAATGAGAGGGATCTGTCTCACTACTTCCACTTAATATAGTCCCCAGAGTTCTGGACAGAGCAATTAGGCACTAGAAAGAATTAAAGGTATCCAATTGGAAAGGAAATAGTTAAATTGTCCCTGTTTGCAGACAATGTGATATTATTCACGTTGTGGGGCACAACTTAAAAACAGACTGATCACCACTGAGAAGTCCAAATTTGAGAGTCTTTATTAAGTCAGTCGATTGACTGTCTCACACAATGCCCCCAAAAAATGGCTATTGGGAGAACAGGCCCCATCATAGGGTTGTAGGGGTTCTTATACCAAAAATCACATCAATCATAAGTGTCTGTTGTTATGATTCAAAGATACAAAGTAACATCACGAGATCATCAACAGAGGGGGGAAGTGGGTCAAAACAACCCTTAACTAAGTACAAACTGAAGAATGGTTACTAACATCTACACAATCACAGTTCACATGGTGCATTGTTTAGGAGCAATAGAAATCAAAAGAAAGCAATTTTTCATTACATAAGAATTGTCATTTTGTATTGCTAAACATGTCACACTAAGTAAATGATGATGGGTACAGGGGTGGGGTGTTCCCATGGGAGAAGCATTTCCTACATAACATTGATTCTCAGAGTAAAATGGAGTCTGTTTGGTCATTGTCCATATAGCCTGGCCTGTAACATTTCCAAGGAGCCAAATCTGACAGCCCATCACAAATCACAGAAAACCTTAAAGAATCCACCAAAGTTGTCATAACTAACAAATAAACTCAGTAAAGTTGCAGTATAGAAAATCAACATATAAAACTTGATAGCATTTCCATATACTAATAGTGAACTATTTGAAAATGAACCATCTCAAAAAAAAAAAAAAAAGAAATCAAGAGAACAACCCAATAGCTACAAAATTAAATGCTTAAGAATAATTTAAACCAAAATGAGATTTATATACTTAAAATTGTAAACCATTCATGAAATAAATAAAACACAAATAAATTGAAAGAATTCCTGTGTTTGTGGATTAAAATAACTGATATTGTTAAAAACTCTTGTGCTATCCAAAGTAATCTACATATTCAATGCAAAATTCAAAATTCCAATGTCATGTTACACACAAGTCAAAAAAAATTCCTAAAATTTGTATGGAATCACGAAACACCCCTAATAGCCAACACAATCTTGAGCAAAAGAACAAAGCTGGAGGCATCACACTACCTGACCTCAAAATATATTCTAAAACTACAACAATCTCTCGCCAGCAACAAAAATCAACTCAAATTTGATTAATGATAGAAATATGGCCTGAATCTATGAAACTACTTATTTTTAAAAATGGGGAAATTCTTCAGAATATTGGAGAGGGCAAGGATTTTCTTGGACAAGACCCCAAAGTCAACAAGAACAAACAAATAAATGGGATTACATCAAGCTAACAGACTTCTGTGCTACAAAGGAAAAAATCAACAAGGTGAGAGAAAACCTACACTTTGAGAGAAAGCCATTTGTTACCTCTACATGTACAAAGGGATTAATATCCAGAATATACAAAGAACTCAAAAAACTCAACAGCAAAAAACCAAATAATTCAATTAAATAGTGAATAATAAATCTAAATAGACATTTCTCAAATGACCAACAGGTATATGAAAAAAATGTTCCACATCACTAATCATAAAGGAAATGAAATTAAAACCACAGTAAGTTATAAACTCACCCCAGTACAAAAGGCTGTTATCAAAAAGACTAAAGTCATAAAAGAAGAATAAAATTATGACATTTGCAGGCAAATTGATAAAGTTGGAGAATATCATGCTAACTGAGATAAGTCAATCCCAAAAAACCAAAGGATGATGATAAGTGGATGATGATACATAATGGGGGCTGGGAGAGAGGCAAGAATGGAGGTAGGATGGATAGTATAGAGGAAAGAGGTGTGGGAGGGGTTGGGGAAGGAAAAAGAACGGAATGAGTCAAACATCATTACCCTATGTACATGTATGATTACACAAATGGTATGACTCTACTTCATGTACGATCAGAGAAATAAGTTTTACCCCATTTGTTTACAATGAATTGAAATAAATAAATTATTTAAAAAAGACTAAAGATAGCAAGTATAACTGAGGTTGTGAAAAAAGTGACAATTTCCATACTGTCAGTGCCAATATAAATTAGTATAGCCATTATGAAAAACAGTATGGAGGCCTCTCAAAAAATATGAATAGAAATATCCTGCAATCCAATAATCCTACTACTGTGTATATGTACAAAGGAAATGAAATCACTATGTTGAAGAAACATGTACACTCTCATATTCATTGCAGCATGATGAATGATAACCAAGAAATGGAAGAAAACTAATTATCCATCAACTGATAAATGGATAAAGAAATTGTGGTACACAAACATGATGGAGTGCTACTCATTCATAAAAAGAAGGAAATTCTGACACTTGCATCAACATGGATGGGCCTGGAAGAAAATTATGTTGAGTGACATAAGCCAGGCACAGAAGATAAACATGACATGTTCTTATTTACATGTGTGGAATCTAAAAATGTTGATCCCTAAATAACAGGAACTCCAGGGACTAGAATGGTTGGGGTTGGAGGGGAAGATTTTGGTTAAGTGATAACAAAATTTCATTTAGGAGAAATAACCTATTGTGCAACATAATGACTATAGTTAACAACAATGGGTTATATTCTTGATAAAGACAAATAAGTAAATAAAAATAAAGTCAGATGCATATAAGCAGAGAGTATATGGTGGTTACCAGAGGCTATAAGTGGGGATGAGATGGAGAAAGGAGAGATATTGGTCAATGGGTTAGGCATTTCAGTTAGACAGAAAAAATACATTTTAGTTATTTATTGCCCAGCATGGTAGCCATAGTTAATATTATATAGTGTATGTAGAAATTACTAAAATAACAGATTCGAAACATTCTCACTAATAAAAAATATAAAGTAGGTGAAGTAATAGATATTTTAATTAGTTTAATCCTTCTACAAAGTATAATAATGGATATGTGGTAGATAATTGAAACATCATATTGTAAATATATATATAATTATTTGGCAGTTAAAATTTTTATGTGGTAGATATTTTTAAATACTGTTTTGAAGTTGGTTCCTAATGAAGCAATGACTGATATACCAAGGGTCATTGTATTTCCTAATATATATATATATATATATATATATATATATATATATATATGCCAACTGTTTCAGTCAACTTTTTTCATCACTGTGACAAAAACACTTGACAAGAACAATATAGAGGAAGAAAAGTTTATTTGGGGCTTATGGCTTCAGAGGTCTCAATCCAGAGATGGCCAACTATTGCTCTGGGTCCAAGGTGAGACAAAACATCGTGGCAGAAGGGTGTGGTGGAAGAAAGTAGCTCAGGACATGACCACCAAGAAGCAGAGGTAGTCCTGCTCACCAGAAACAAAATATACACTCCAAAGGTACACCTCCAATGACCTACCTTCTCCAGCCATACCCCACCTGCCTAATGACTGACCAGATAATTCATACCAGGAC
Organism: Sciurus carolinensis; assembly: GCF_902686445.1. Taxonomy (NCBI): domain Eukaryota; kingdom Metazoa; phylum Chordata; class Mammalia; order Rodentia; family Sciuridae; genus Sciurus; species Sciurus carolinensis. Next base: position 31,531,818 of record NC_062220.1, on the reverse strand, counting down.
ATCAATCCACTGATTATGTCAGACCTCTCATAATTTAATCATTCACCTCTGAAATTTTTCACACTGTCTCACGTATGATTTTTCAGTGAACACTTCATCTAAACCATAAAACCAACTGTATTGTGTTGTAATTGTATAATTAAATTAAATATTACTTTAAAAGGATGGGTAACTATTTCCTGAAAAATTTTGCATTTATCCTTCAGAATCTATGTTAAGATCTAATTATCTTTTCTTTTAAGGACTTAAATGTAAAAGGATGCAATTCTGAACTAGTTATTGAAAGCCCTCCTCTTTGTCAGAGGTCTATTTTCTGACCCAAAGCTTCTTTGAACTTACCAAGTTCATCCTTAGAATTATGTCTCCGGGACTTAGGTTTAAATAGCAAATTTCTAAGTTTCTAGTTCACTGACTTCTCTTTCAGCAACCCCGGACCACCACCAATCACAATCCCACCACACACATCATGCACTTAATACTAATTCTTTTTTCAGAGTTCCAACTGGAACAGCACCTGTTCAAATGCTTGGGTCATTTATTCTGAATAGCCCTTTTCCTTGCTTTTCACTTTCTTCCTTTGGTTAAAATTGTGATGAATTTCTCCCTAGTAAAGAAATGAATAATTAATCCTTGTTTGTTTAGCAGAGAAGCTACTATCTTCAATAGCCAAGGACATCTGAGGGTCTTGTAATCAAGAAAGTCTCTCAGGTCACATCCCAGTCTTTCTCTTAAGCCAGTTTTACTGAATTTAATAACAACATAGTTAAATAATTTATACTTTTATTATTAAAACACATCAAGAAAGCAACTCACAATTTAGATTTTTTTGTCATTAACTTTTTTCTTCCTCTCATACTTCCTCCCTCCTCTTCTCCCTTTCCCCCATACTCTTCTGCTGCTTCTTAGATTTTTATATCTGATTTTCTAAACAATGGTAATGGCTAAAATAGAAGATTATTTTCAAAATAGGTAGCCATGAAACAAACAAAAAATAGTTCTGGCTAAATCTTCCAGAATAGCTCAGAAGAAGGAATTTTCCCCTCACTATTTAAAGGATAATAGTTTTATAATAAGATTCTATGAAAACGTAGAAGTCATTGTGCTTTCCCTGTTATGTTTTGTGTGTAACTTTCTCATGTTAAAAAAAATCTAACCCTAATTGCTCATACAGTTTCATTTTCAGGATACTTACAGTTTGTTTAATTTAAAATTAAGATCACAGGCTTATGATCACTGATAAAAATAAAATGACACATACAAAAGAAAAAAAATGTTTCATTTCAATAAAATCTCTATGCTGCATGAACTTGAAGTACGTATAGAACTATGATCTGTTAACACATAGTAGACTCAGAGAGTTTAGAGTATCTGTAGAAGTGCTGAGTTTCAAGAGGTTGCACCTTGACCCACGCAGCAGGTGCATGGCTAGAAGGGAAGAATTTTCAGGAAGTAGAACAGAAGTAGTAACAATGGCAACAGGATGTTGCCTATCCTTCTTTTTCAGAATATTTGTGTTTGGGAAATTTTTATATATATATATATATATTTTTTTTTTTTTTTTTAACTTAAAATAGCATTTATTTTTTCTCCCTCTCAGTTCTGGAGGGCAGAAACCTGAAATCCCGGTGTTCACCATTTCCTCCAGGGGCTCTGGGGGAGAGTCTGTTTCTTGACTCTTTTTTTTTCGTTGTTGGGAAAAGGGCCAAAGGAGGCCCTCTATTTCTTTTTCTTTTTTTTTTTTTATTGTAAACAAATGGGATACATGTTGTTTCTCTGTTTGTACATGGCGTAAAGGCATACCATTTGTGTAATCATAAATTTACATAGGTTAATGTTGTTTGATTCATTCTGTTATTTTTTTCCCTTCCCCCCCACCCCCCCACCCCTCTTTTCCCTCTATATAGTCCTTCCTTCCTCCGTTCTTGCCCCCCTATGTATATATTTGTATTAATGAAATCTTGTAGCAATTATACAGCTATATTTAGAAATCTGTCTCTATCAACTCTCAGCATATCACAGTCAACCTGTTCTTTAATCTGTTCACCTTATGATTATGTTTAATTCATTACTTTTTGTTATGTTTAACCCATAGCTTCAAATTTCAGATTCCTCTAAATAGAATTTGTCACAGGGCCCTACTTAGACAAAGGGGAGATATTTATTATACAGGCAACTGCTTCTGTACCACAGACCTAAACTCTGGAAAGAAAAGCCAGAATTTGGGTACACAGGTAGCTCTCTTGTCATATTTACTAGGTCTTAGCCTTTCATAGTGTTGTCTGAACTCCACTTTACTTACTACTTCAGCACAACTCCTGGGTTGAGCATAAGTATATGTTAAAGTACTGTGAAAATTTTAGAAGAGACTATTCAAGAATATTTAGAGTTTATTCATTTTTTTTAACAAAACATGCTCAACAAGTAAATGACTTTTTCAAGTACTTTATAGTTTTACTTTTCTATCATATATTCTTAAATTAGGTACAATAGTTTAGCAACCAAACTGTGAGTTCTAAGGTTAATTACTCTCTTATGATGCTTTTCATCTCAGCTAGAAGAGAATATATGTTTCTGACTCATTAACATTTTCTGGTCATTAGCATTTCCCATTAAACTTCCCCAATAGATTAAGTCTCCAGTGATTTCAAAGTAGTTGCCTGTGGATACCACACAGAATGACCACAGGGAAAATATATAGAATCTGAATTATTCTGCCGAGACCCTAATTAGGTTCCCCCATTCATAGAAATAGATCTTTCATCAGTAACAGCACAATGCAATTAGGGCAGGTCTCTTGTAACTGGCCATGGGTGCAGTCAGCTGACACTAATGTTTCTTTGGGAAATACTCGAATAAACAGTGTCCCATCGTTTCCATGTGAGAATTTGTTCTCATAAGAATTGCCATTCATTTCAATGTTTAGGGTTGAAATTTAATCCCATGGCTTTACATTTCATTCCAATTTTCTCTTTTTTAATTTAATAGTTAGCTTTGGGAATCCCTGAAGCATATTCCATATACTTATTAATATCTCCTGACAGACCACCTATAACACTTTAGGATGTGTTATTCCACATAGAAATAACATGAATAACAACAAAAGTACTGGCATTGCATTTGAGCTTACAAAAACAGCCTTTCATCATTTTCATTTAATATTTATAACAACTTTGTGAAGCCCAGGGAATGATTGTCAACAGAAACACAACTGGTCAATAGAAGAACTGATTTTATATTCAAGTCATATACTCCTCAAAGTAAGTAGATTTTCTGCCACATCATGATGCCCATTTAAATTTCTTATAATGCAGTAACCTAAAATAATTGGAGAGTAGTTCGAGTGAGTTATTGATACCAAATGCATAGAAGAACATTAATAAAAATGTAAATCTTTATTCAAAATTAAGACTTGACAAGTTATAAAGGGTGGGGATGATGGATGCATAGTTGGAAAAGATAGAAAATGAGCTATTCAAGAAGAGCATCAAATTCCTGCATAAAATCAGGAATGAGAAAATTTTGAACAGAGACTAGGAGGAAAGAAATACATGGGGTAGAGGAAGCAGAGATCTAGAAGACGGTAAGAAAAGAAGCTAGATCCATTAAAATCCATTAAAGAAGGCTTAAGTCTGCAGAGCCTTCAAAGTCTGACAGAAAATTTAGACTTACTAACCAGGTAGTAACAAATCAATATGAGCTCTTGAGATATAAGTATTAGGGCAAAGTGATTTAAAGACAGAGGTAACTAGCAGTGGATATTGTATTTGGTTGAAAATGAAAAGACCAAAGTCAGCTGGTCTCTTGCTTAGAGGTTGAGATGTAAAGAGGATTTAAATGCTGTAGCAATGCAGTGAAAGAGAAGAGAGGCCAGGGCTTAGGACTGTATTGATCATAAGCAGTAAAACAGAACAACATCAAACATAGAGCCTCAAATTTTAAGCCAAGAGGACTGAAGAATGTAAGATTTAAGGGTTAACTTGTTTTTAAAAATAATGTTGAGGTAACCTAGGACTAATTGTCAAATTTCAACTTAGTGATGTCAAAATAAATACTTTATTTATTTTTAACAATTTTTAACTGACACATACTGTTATAATTTGGATCTGGAATATCCCTCAAAGGCTGTTGTGTTAAAGGTCTGATCCCTTATGTAGCAATGTTCAGGGAGGTAAAGATTTGGGGGCGTGATTGGATCATGAGGCCTCTGATTTCATCCATGGATTAATAAAGTGGCAGAAACTATGGGAGGTGGGCCAGGTTGGAGAAGGCAGGTCCCTAGGGAAAGGCATGACTGGTTCCTGGCCCTTGCTCTCTGATCTCTTGTTTTCCCGTTGCCATGAGATGACCTCTACCATACCTGTTCTCCATGACTTTCTGCCAAGCCTCATTGCTCAAAGCAATGGAGCCAACCAACCACAAACTGAGACCTTTAAAACCATGAACCAATATAAATCTTCCCTCCTCTACATTGTTTTTCTCAGGCATTTTGAGGAAAAGCTGACTTACATATACATTAACTGTACACATTTTATGAGGTAAGTAATTGTCTATCAATTGACTTAATTATAACCTACACAATTTTAATTTTTATTCCTCAATACTAGAAATTGTGAAGAGCCTGGGTTTATTAGTCGTCTATTCAATTTATAGAGCCATTTCATCCCTTATGATTAAGATTCATTTCCTGTGCTAAAGGAAGTGACTACTGTGCTTAAAAATTAGTAAAATACTAAGTGTCTTCATGAAACAAGCTTGTATGTTTCTAACATTGTGAAGCTATTAATTCTGACCTTCAGAAAAGCTTTCTAATTTATACCCAAAGCAGCACTTTGGTCATTCGGCATTAAAGTAGACAAGTTTAAAACATTGTTCCTCAAAACAGCTGGGTGCTTAGAATTAGAGACAAATGATTTTAGAGAGTACATTTCAGCCTCTCATTTTATATTCAGGAAACCAAAACCAAAAATTTATACAAAGCATAGATATCAGCAGAAATGGGATCGGAAGTCAAATTTAGTGACTATGAACTTAGTGTTCTAGAATTTTCTACATGGACTATTAGTAATAGATGTACTATTGAGGAATGATTTTTAAATGATTTACATCTCTTGTCTCATAAATACTGCCAAAGAGTCCAGTGAATTAGGTACTATTATGCCCCCACCATTTTTAGAGAGAAGCAAATAAGATATGTACAGTTCTCACAAACTCATCCATACTAAATTTAAATAACTCACTTGAAATCACATGCCAGCCAGAAATGAGGCTGGAATTTGAACCCAGGAAATTCAGTACCAGAATCTGAACCCCAATGCTGACTCTCAAAGTCCTTGCCCCATTCCTAATTATCCTTTGTGCCACCTTCAACACAGAGAATACTGACTTTAGGGAAATGAATAGTTTCCTGCCCACCAAAAGTGATCTTTAGTTTTTTTGCAAGAGGTTCTTTGACAGTTAAAAATCAAAGACAATATTACAAACCCCAGCCAGTGTCATGGATGATAGGGCATTTGACCAGGAAAGACAATTGAAAGAAAATCTCATCTTATCCTATTGTTACTGGGACTCAAGAGAGAGTGAATATGAGAGGAGAGCCTGTGCTTTAGAGAGACTAAGAGCAGGAACTCCAGTAGATAGTGAAGTGCTAACAAAGAGGCAGTGTTTTAATAATGAGGGACTGACAGCAGCATCAAACACTGCAGGGATTCAAAGGAGAGGGGAGTTGAAAAGTGGTTATTGGATTTGGGAATTAGAAGACCCATTGCGAGTTCTGAGAGCATATTTTCAGTGGAACCCAGAATGTGGAGAGCCCAAGAAATAAATATAAAAATGTAAATGTAAGCTGCTCCACTTCAGGCTTATAAATGTGTAACAAAACTAGATTGTATTTCAGAAAATTCAGTTTTGCAATATTGTGGCAGACTGGGATTATTTATCTTGATTTTTAAGAATCATTTTATTTAATAAACTGATACTATTTAATAAACATGGAACAGATATGAAAAAGTATAAAATTAAGTGGTGTAAAGTTTTCTTTACTTCCCTGTGTGCCAACTGTTTCTGTCTTTTTCCTGTGTGTAACCACCCTCACTAGTTTCTTTTCACTTCAGCAATTATCATTTAAGCAAAGAAAATGCATACAATAGTAATTCTTGATGGTAGTGCATTGTTCTGCTATGGACTTGACCTTTTTACCCCATTAAAGTTATCTTCAAGATCTTTCCTCATTAACACATGAGTTTGCTCTTATAAAAATATTTAAATAATATTCAATTAGGGATATAATATAATTTTACTAGTTCTGTATAGGTGAATAATAGGTTGTTTACAAATGCTTGCTGTTACAAAGCTGCAGTGTTTTATATGTATGTCCTTACACATCTTCATTTGCACATGTGCAATTAAAACTCTCAGGTAAGTTCCTAGAACTGGAATTGCTGGATTACAAATTATTGCAATCCTACCATACACTGCCAAGATTGCTCTCTTTGATATAGTACCCATTTGCCAACCATGAATCATATATGTAAGGACCTGTTTCCTATATCCTCACCAATGCAGTGTTACCAAATTTTGAAACTTAGTTTGCAAAGCTGACAAGTAAACCACATCTCAATATGGTTTTCAGTTATACTTCTGAGTAAAAACATCTTTTTATATATTCAAGAGCCACTTGTGGTTCATTTTCTATTAAACTTCTGTCCATACATCTTTTTTTTTTTTCCTCTAGGTTGCTATTATTTTCCTTACTAGTTAACAGCAACACTTTGTATATGTGGAACTTATGCTAATGAAATTAGTTGAAAGGACTTTTGCCCAATTTGTTATTTCTTTTGATTTTTCATCTGGCGTTTTCATGATACAGTATTTGCTTTTGTATATTTTTACAGAGATGACCTTATTGGGCAACTAATAAATTCTTATAGCTTTCAAGAATTTTATGTCAGAGTTTCAGAGGTTCCCTATCATTTGAAGCTATAGAATACTTCTTTTATGACTTTTTATAGTATTTAAACTTTCTTAACATTAATGTTTTTTCCATTTGAAGATTTCTTGGTGTGAAGTATCAGATATGGACCCTATTTTTTTTACTTGGTTGTTATTCAAAAGGTCCAATGCCATTGATTTGATAGTCCATGTTTCTGCTTAGTTCATTGCCCATTTGTTGATTGGATTGTTTGTTTTGTTTTGGGGGGCGGGTTTTGATGTTAAGTTTTTTGAGTTCTTTGTATATTCTGGATATTAATCTCTCTCCTATCAGAGGAGTAGCTAACCAAGATTTTCTCCCTCTCTGTAGGTTCTCTCTTCACACTCTTGATCGCTTCCTTTGCTGTGCAGATGTGTTTTATTTAATGTCATCCCACTTATTGATTCTTATTTCTTGCACTTTGGGGATCTTGTTAAGAAAGTCTATGCCAGCACCTATATGATGGAGTGTTGGCCCTTCATTTTCTCCTTGCAGTTGTAAAGTTTCTGGTCTAATTCCTAAATCTCTGATCCATTTCGATTTGAGTTTTGTGCAGGGAGAGAGGTAGGAGTCTAGTTTCCTTTTTCTACATACTGCCATTCAGCTTTGCCAGCACTATTTGTTTAAAAGGCTGTCTTTTCTTCAAGATATATTTTTTGGAAACTTTGTCAAATATCAGATGGCTATAGATGTGTGGTTTTTCTCTCTCTCTTCTATTCTGTTCCATTTGTCTTCATTTCTATTTTGATGCCAATATCATGCTGTTTTTGTAGTGTAATTTCAGGTAAGGTATTATGATGTCACCTGCTTTGCTTTGCTTGCTTAGCATTGCTGTGGCTCTTCTGGGTCTCAAGTTTTTAATGTTCCTTACAATAATATTTTAAATTTTTCTTCATTTGAGTTTTATATCTTCTTATTAGAATGATTCCGAAGAATTTTCTTTTTAGTTTTTATTGTAATGCATTTTTTCTTTTATTTCATATGATTTCTCATTTTGTTCTATATGAGAAAATCAATGATAAATATTAATTAATGACCTATGGTTTAGTGAATTATCTCAATTTTGTAGCATTTTTACTTGACTGTCTTGATTTCTGGACATAAGCAATGACATCATCAATAAATTGTCCTAGTATTATGCTTTTTCTAAGTTTTAGTCTTCTGAGGCCTTTTTATTTTTTATGATTACATTGACCTGTGTATTTTTTTAAATAATTATGACAATCAAAACAGGTGACAAACTACACAGTAATTTAAATGGGACACTTAATATAAAGAATGATATAAACTCTGACAAAAGGGAACTACAAAGACATAAAAAAAAAAAAAAAAAACTCTTAAAAGTAACCTGGTATTGTGAGAAATATTCAAGGAAGGGCAGACTTAGAAGGAATCTCTCCCTAACTCTGCCAGACCTCATGGAGATGTGTCGCTAGAAACCCCTGGGTGGAGAACAAGCCCCAGAGTTGATCCACAGTCTTCGGAAGAGAAGGAAACACATTTCCAGGGTGCGGATGATTTGAGATCATCAGGTGTGAGTGGGAACACAGGCAAAAAACAGTTCTCAGGGGTCAAGTGATCTGATGCTGGTGGGTAAGTCCACCTAGGGAGTACACTGCAGAGACAAGGCCTAAGGTGGTGTTTCCACAGCAGAAGGGTTGGGGAAGGAGGTCAGTTTATCAATTGCCACTGTGAGTCTTCCAGTTGGTGCTATTGGGGAAGAGCACCACCCAAGATTTTCCCCTACACTGGGAGAATTTCAAGGGCTTTCTGTGTATAAGCAAGAAAAGCCCCTTTCCTCCTGCAGTGTTTCTCTAGTGCCTTCTACTGACAAAGTTTAGCTTCATATTCATTGTAAAGAAGAAATGCTTTGGGCATCCTGTACATTATTACAAAGCAAGTACTGAAGGGTGAATTTGGACTGAGAAGCCATAAATAACTAGCAGAGTGGAATCTTTGTTTACTTTCTGCTTTTAATGAAAACATGTCTAATATTTCTCCATTAAGTTCAGTACTTGCTGTATGTGTGTGTGTGTTTTACTGGGAATTAAACTCGGTGCCTTGAGCATGCTGGGAAAGCACTCTTCCTCAGCCAAAAGCTACATCCTCAGTCAATACTTGATTTTGAGCTGAGGGAAATATATTTTATAATGTCGAGGATGATACCATTTTACTGAGGCTTTTATTTTTTAAAATCATGAATAAATTATGAATTCATTGGTTCCTTTTATAATCTGTGGAAATGATCATGTGATGTTTTTCTTAGTACTATAGTGAAGTATTATAATACATCTCTTTATATCTCTTGTTTTTAAAACACTGTTGTATTCTTAGAATTAACTCCACCTGAAAAGGAATATTTTTAAGTATGCTGTTCAATTTATTTTTATTTATTTATTTATTCATTAGGTACCAGGGATTGAACCACTGAGCCACATCCCCAGTTCTTTGTTTTTTTTTTGTTTTGTTTTGTTTTGTTTTGCTTTTGTTGTTGTCATTGTTTATTTTGAGATAGGGTCTTGCTGAGTTGCTTAGGGCCTTGCTAAATTACTGAGGTTAGCTTGGAACCCTTGATCCTTCTGCTTTAGCCTTCTGAGACACTGTGATCACAGGCCTGTGCCAGAGTACCTGGCTTATTGAGTTCTTTTAGTTAGTATTTTACCTTGAATTTTTACACTAGCCCATAAATCTTTTTCCTCTGTGTGTAATACTGGTTGAGTTTTTTGTATTTGTTTTTGATTTAGGAACGTTTGGAAATCATTGAAATTATTTCTCTTTAAGGACTAGGGAAGAATTTTCTTAAAAATTTTAAGCCTCATATTTTTGAATAGTGTAGTTCTTGAGCAACTTCCTTTATTTAACAAATGGAAATATCTTTAAAATTTACCTACCTTTTTAAGAGTCAAATTTAGATACTATATTCTCCTAGAAAATTGTTCAGTTTACCTTCAGACTTATTTTCACAGTGATAAGAAAAGTTCTTCTAAAAATGATTCTTTAAATTTCCTTTGTTTATGGTTATTTTTCTATTATCATTTCTTATTTTGCATATATATTATTTTCTATATTTTCTTATTTGTAGCTAGTGGTTTGTCTGGTCAAATTTTTATGACTTTCTGAATTCCTGCTTCTTTTTTTCTTCTTTCTTGCTTCCTATATGGTTGTCTTCCTGCATATCTATAATGATTTAACTATTATTTTAAGATACTCTGCTATTTCAGTTTGTGATTTCTTGTTTTGTGTTGTATTTTTAAAACTCTTTATATTATTTCTGAACCTAGAGGATAGAAGATAAATAACAAATCATATTTTAATGGAATTTTTAATTGTTTCACAAAAGACAAATTTGCACATTATAGTATCCTAAGGTTAAACCCGTTCATCAGTATACTTACAAATATTTATACCTAAAATTATAAAAGTTTGAAGTATTTTTAACACATTAAAAATAGTTATACAAAAATGTTTTCATATATTTGTCTCCTTCCAAAGATCCAAATATACATACAAATAATTCATATATGTCATGCCCACCATGACCTCGAATTAGCCTTTCCCATAACTGGAAGTCTCCTAAGTTTTAAACCCATAAAAAGAGACCAAGAGGAAGCCATTTTAATTTACTTCAATATGTTTGATAAACTGAGTTTTGAATCTTGAATAAATCAATAAAGTCCTCTGTTAACAGCTCTCCACCCTTTGAACAGGAGAAAGCTCTTCAAGGGAAGAGTTGGAGGTCCCTATGCCATGGGGTTTCCATGGTTCTATACCCTTTCTCCTAAATTTTCATACACCTTGGTTTATGCTTTACAACTGCCATCACCATGGCTAATTAATGAAACTTTAATTCCAGTTTTTAGGTGACCTTTGGTTTCCACATCTTTTTGTAAAGCACTAAGATTCTCCATATCAACAGTGAAAATCACTACCTTTGGAATGAGAGTGGACAGCTTAATATAACACAAAACACATCAGTACTATCTGTGTGGGCAAATGTGCATTTCCCCCTGGACTTTTGATCTCTTCTGTAATTTCCTTTAGTATCTAGTCCTGTGTTATCCATGTTAACGTCCAGCAACCTCAAAGACAGGACCCATCTTGATGCCAAATGTGACCAACTTGAAGCTTTCTTTTGTTCCCCTAGGAGGCAGAAATTTTTGGTTTTGATTTTATTTTTAAGATATAATGTTAGTACTCTGATACTGTGTAATTACTACTTTTCAAAAATTATTGCTGTTTTATTGTAAATATTATAAAGATTTACTTTAAAAATAGTGCTTAAAATTTGCCAATTAATTATATGTATACATATTTAATATTTATTTGTTTGTGTGCTTAATTGACCTGTCATGGACAAACAGTGGTAAATTTGTTTCCTGTTAGTAATGCATTACTATTTCTCCCTGGTACATGTGCAGTTTTTGTTGGACAAATGATGATGTCTTGTGTTTGGTAGATATTCATCCGTGCTTTCTTTTCATTTTGAACTGCATGCACTATCATTAGAGCACATCTTTCTTCACTCATGACTCCTGATTATGCACTTGCAAAATATAGCCTTGGTCATCATTTTATTTCCAGTTTTGTTTCAGGGGTGTTCTTTACATAGGGTGTCCCATATCCCACTTACATATATGAAGACTGCATACTTTGTTACCTTGGTTTTTATTCACAAAACCACTGGAATATTTATAGGGTTATTCAGTGTATACTATGCTGTGTTTGGCTTTGTGATCTAATCTGAATTTTTTTAAAAAATAAGTGGATTTAGACTATTTATAGTTGTCCAAGGTACTGATATTTTTATTTCTATTGCTTTATCAATATTGAATGTTTTTTGACTACCAGTGATTAGATATGAGATAATCAGTATATGTGGTCTGTCTCCTTCTTTCAGTGATATTTCTAACTTATAGGATATAATATTTACACTGGTGTGTCACTGTATACCCTGCTTTGACTCAGTCTTTATTCTATTGTTAAATATATTCAATGGGCATGATAACTAAATTTACTCTCTAACATTTCTCCCAAGAAGGACTCATGGGAATAATATTTTCTGGTTTCTTGCATTTTACAAATGTTTTGTCTTTAGACTTTATTCCTGGAAGTCAATTTGGCTAGATAAAAAGTAGTCTTCTCACTTTTTTTTTTTTTTTTTGAGGAAAAATCATTGCCTTCTGATGTATAATGTGATATGAAGGTTGAGGAAGCCAAATTTGGTCACGTTTTTAAATAATGTCATCTTTTTGCTTGACTCTATAAAATAACTTTCATACATTTTTATTATCTATCCTATTTTCTAGATTATTTTTTCTTTTTTTTTTTATTTTATTATTTTTTTTTTATTGTAAACAAATGGGATACATGTTGTTTCTCTGTACATGGCGTAAAGGCATACCATTTGTGTAATCATAAATTTACATAGGGTAATGTTGTTTGATTCATTCTGCCATTTTTTCCCTTCCCCCCCTCCCCTCCCACCCTTCCCCTCCATCTATACAGTCCTTCCTTCCTCCATTCCTGCCCCCCTCCCTAAACCCAACTCCAACCCCAACACTAAACCTTCCCACCCCCATTATGTGTCATCATCCACTTATTAGCGATATCATTCTTCCTTTGGTTTTTTGAGATTGGCTTATCTCACTTAGCATGATATTCTCCAATTTCATCCATTTGCCTGCAAATGCCATAATTTTATCATTCTTTATGGCTGAGTAATATTCCATTGTATATATATACCACATTTTCTTTATCCATTCATCAATTGAAGGACATCTAGGTTGGTTCCACAATCTGGCTATTGTGAACTGAGCAGCTATGAACATTGATGTGGCTGTATCTCTGTAATATGCTGATTTTAAGTCCTTTGGGTATAGGCCAAGGAGTGGGATAGCTCGGTCAAATGGTGGTTCCATTCCAAGTTTTCTAAGGAGTCTCCACACTGCTTTCCAGAGTGGCTGCACTAATTTGCAGCCCCACCAGCAATGTAAGAGTGTACCTTTCTCCCCACATCCTCGCCAACACCTGTTGTTGCTTGTATTCTTGATAATTGCCATTCTAATTGGGGTGAGATGGAATCTTAGGGTGGTTTTGATTTGCATTTCTCTTATTACTAGAGATGATGAACATTTTCCCATATGTTTGTTGATTGCTTGTGTATCTTCTTCTGTGAAGTGTCTATTCATTTCCTTAGCCCATTTGTCAATTGGATTATTTACATTCTTGGTGTAGAGTTTTTTGAGTTCCTTATAGATTCTGGAGATTAGTGCTCTATCTGAAGTATGATTGGCAAAGATTTTCTCCCACTCTGTAGGCTCTTTCTTTGCATTGCTGATAGTTTCTTTTGCTGAGAGAAAGCTTTTTAGTTTGAATCTATCCCAGTTATTAATTCTTGCTTTTATTTCTTGTGCTATGGGAGTCCTGTTGAGGAAGTCTGGTCCTAAGCCGACATGTTGAAGCTCTGGACCTACTTTTTCTTCTATAAGATGCAAGGTCTCTGGTCTGATTCCGAGATCCTTAATCTCGGAGAGATATGGGTTTAGTTTCATTCGGTTGCATATGGATTTCCAATTCTCCCAGCACCATTTGTTGAAGAGGCTATCTTTTCTCCATTGCATATTTTTGGAACCTTTGTCTAGTATGAGAAAACTGTATTTATTTGGGTTTGTGTCCGTGTCCTCTATTCTGTATCATTGATCTACCTGTCTATTTTGGTACCAATACCATGCCGTTTTTGTTACTATTGCTTTGTAGTAGAGTTGAAGATCTGGTATTGCGATACCCCCTGCTTCACTCTTTCTGCCAAGGATTGCTTTAGCTATTCTGGGTTTTTTATTCTTCCAGATGAATTTCATAATTGCTTGCTCTATTTCTGTAAGGTACATCATTGGGATTTTCATTGGAATTGCATTGAATCTGTATAGCACTTTTGGTAGTATGGCCATTTTGACAATATTAATTCTGCCTATCCAAGAACATGGGAGATCTTTCCATCTTCTAAGGTTTTCTTGAATTTCTTTCTTTAGTGTTCTATAGTTCTCATTGTAGAGGTCTTTCACCTCTTTTGTGAGATTGATTCCCAAATACTTTATTTTTTTCGAAGCTATTGTAAATGGGGTAGTTTTCCTAATTTCTCTTTCTGAAGATTCATCGCTTATATATAAAAATGCCTTAGATTTATGTGCATTGATCTTATATCCCGCTACTTTACTGAATTCACTTATGAGATCTAAAAGTTTTCTGGTGGAATTTCCTGGTTCCTCTAAGTATACCATCATATCATCAGCAAATAGGGATAGTTTGAGTTCTTCCTTTCCTATTCGTATCCCTTTAATTTCTTTGGTCTGTCTAATTGCTCTGGCTAGAGTTTCAAGGACGATATTGAATAGAAGTGGTGAAAGAGGGCATCCCTGCCTTGTTCCAGTTTTTAGAGGGAATGCTTTCAGTTTTTCACCATTTAGAATGATATTAGCAATGGGTTTAGCGTAGATGGCCTTTACAATGTTAAGGAATGTTCCCACTATCCCTATTTTTTCTAGTGTTTTGAGCATGAAGTGGTGCTGTATTTTATCAAATGCTTTTTCTGCATCTATCGAAATAATCATGTGATTCTTGACTTTAAGTCTATTGATATGGTGAATGACATTTATTGATTTTCTGATGTTGAACCAACCTTGCATCCCTGGGATGAAACCCACTTGATCATGGTGCACTATCTTTTTAATATGTTTTTGTATGCAATTTGCTAAAATTTTGTTGAGAATTTTTGCGTCGATGTTCATTAAGGATATTGGTCTGAAATTTTCTTTCCTCGATGTGTCTCTGTCTGGTTTAGGAATCAGGGTAATATTGGCTTCATAGAATGAGTTTGGGAGAGTTCCCTCCTCTTCTATTTTATGGAATACTTTGAGAAGTATTGGAATGAGTTCTTCTTTAAAAGTTTTGTAGAACTCGGCTGAGAACCCATCTGGTCCTGGACTTTTCTTTGTTGGAAGGCTTTTGATGACTTCTTCTATTTCATTACTTGAAATTGGTCTATTTAAATTGTGTATGTCCTCCTCGTTCAGTTTAGGCAATTCATATGTCTCTAGAAACCTGTTGATGTCTTCGAAATTTTCTATTTTGTTGGAGTATAGATTTTCAAAATAGCTTCTAATTATGTTTTGTATTTCAGTCGTGTCTGTTGTGATATTTCCTTGTTCATTCCGAATTTTAGTGATTTGGGTTTTCTCTCGTCTTCTCTTTGTTAGTGTGGCTAAAGGTTTATCAATTTTGTTTATTTTTTCGAAGAACCAACTATTTATTTTGTCAATTTTTTGTATTGTTTCTTTCGTTTCAATTTCGTTGATTTCAGCTCTGAGTTTAACTATTTCCTGTCTTCTACTACTTTTGGTGTTGGTCTGTTCTTCTTTTTCTAGGGCTTTGAGCTGTAGTGTTAGGTCATTTATTTTTTGAGTTTTACTTCTTTTATTAAATGCGCTCCATGAAATAAATCTTCCTCTAAGTACCGCTTTCATAGTGTCCCAGAGATTTTGATATGATGTTTCTTTGTTCTTGTTTACCTCTAAGAATTTTTTAATTTCCTTCCTAATATCTTCTGTTATCCATTCATCATATAGTAGCATATTGTTTAATCTCCAGGTGTTGGAGTAGTTTCTGTTTTTTACTCTTTCATTAATTTGTAACTTCAATCCATTATGATCTGATAGAATACAAGGTAGTGTCTCTATCTTCTTGTATTTGCTGACATTAGCTTTGTGGCATAATATATGGTCTATTTTAGAGAAGGATCCATGTGCTGCTGAGAAGAAAGTGTATTCGCTCTTGGTTGGATGGTATATTCTATAAATGTCTGTTAAGTCTAAATTATTGATTGTGTTATTGAGATCTATGGTTTCTTTGTTCAATTTTTGTTTGGAAGATCTGTCCAGTGGTGAAAGAGGCGTGTTAAAATCACCTAGTATTATTGTGTTATGGTCTATTTGGTTTCTAAAATTGAGAAGGATTTGTTTAACATACATGGATGAGCCACTGTTTGGGGCATAGATGTTTATGATTGTTATATCTTGCTGATTTATGCTTCCCTTAAGCAGTATGAAATGTCCTTCTTTATCCCTTCTAACTAACATTGGCTTGAAGACCACATTATCTGAAATGAGGATGGATACTCCAGCTTTTTTGCTGAGCCCATGTGCATGGTATGTTTTTCCCCATCCTTTCACCTTTAGTCTATGGGTATCTCTTTCTATGAGGTGAGTCTCTTGCAGGCAACATATTGTTGGATCTTTCTTTTTAATCCAATCTGCCAGTCTATGTCTTTTGATTGATGAATTCAGGCCATTAACATTCAGGGTTATTATTGAGATATGATTTGTATTCCCAGTCATTTGGTTCATATTTAAAATTTTTGACACATCTTGGTTCCTCCTTTATTTGACAGTTCCTTTAGGATAATTCCTCCCTTTGCTGATTTGCTTCTTTGTTTTTTATTTCTTCCTCATGGAATATTTTGCTGAGAATGTTCTGTAATGCTGGCTTTCTTTTTGTAAATTCTTTTAGCTTTTGTTTATCATGGAATGATCTTATTTCATCATCAAATTTGAAGGTAAGTTTTGCTGGGTATAAGATTCTTGGTTGGCATCCATTTTCTTTCAGAGCTTGAAAAATGTTGTTCCAGGCCCTTCTAGCTTTTAGGGTCTGGATTGAAAAATCTGCTGATATCCGTATTGGCTTCCCCCTGAATGTAATTTGGTTCTTTTCTCTCACAGCCTTTAAAATTCTGTCTTTATTTTGTATGTTCGGTATTTTCATTATAATGTGCCTTGGTGTGGGTCTGTTGTAATTTTGTGTATTTGGTGTCCTATAAGCCTCTTGGACTTGATTTTCCATTTCATTCTTCAGATTTGGGAAATTTTCTGATATTATTTCTTCAAATAGATTGTTCATTCCTTTTGTTTGTTTCTCTAAGCCTTCCTCAATCCCAATAATTCTCAAATTTGGCCTTTTCATGATATCCCATAGTTCTTGGAGATTCTGTTCATGATTTCTCACCATCTTCTCTGTTTGTTCAACTTTGTTTTCGAGGTTAAATATTTTATCTTCAATATCTGAAGTTCTGTCTTCCAGCTGTTCTATCCTATTGGTTATGCTTTCTATGGAGTTCTTAATTTGGTTTATTGTTTCCTTCATTTCAAGGATTTCTGTTTGGTTTTTTTTCAATATCTCTAACTCTTTATTGAAATGATCTTTTGCTTCCTGAATTTGCTCTGTTAACTGTCGATTGGTGTGATCGTTCAATGCCTGCATTTGCTGTTTCATCTCATCGTTTGCTTCCCTAATCATTTTAATTATGTACATTCTGAACTCCCTTTCTGTCATTTCTTCTGCCATGCTGTCATTGGATTTTATTGATGTAACATCTAGATTTGTTTGGGGCATTTTCTTCCCTTGTTTTCTCATATTGTTCAGGAATCAGTGGGTCATTAAGATATTGCAGATTTCCTCTATCAACTTATAATGTCCCTGAAGATTGCTAGTATATCCCCTTTTATCCTTCAGTAGCCTGAAGTCTTGGAGGAGGTTGATAATGCAGAGCTCCACGAAGAAGCTGCCTCTCTAGGTGTGGTAACCCTCAGGTGGCATATATTCCCTGCTAGTGGGCAGAGGTGCCTCCACTTGTTGACCAATGGTCATCCAATGGGGAAGTAGACTGTGGGCTGAGGCAAGGCCTGTTTGTGCCTATGTCTCTGGCTTTACCGTCCCTGTGGGAAAACCTCCCCTGGCCGGGAAGAGTCACTCGGTGGGGACGTCTCGCTGGTCAGTTGCCCTCCTAGAGGTTCCCCTCAATCTACAACTACCACCTGGGCTGGGCTGTCTTCCTCTGCAACGATCCCAGGGGCCCGGACCTACGTCCTGGGCCTAGGAGCCTCACCCTTCGCAGGCGAGTCTCCTTAGGCTGCCTCTCCCAGGGAATCTGCCTGCCGCCCTGGAAACTTCGCTCCGCCCCTAGGCGTGTCTCTGTGCGGCTCTTCCAGCAAGAAGCCACCTAGCTCCTGGGACCCTGCTCTGCACCAATTGCCTGACTATGCAACCCCTCCCCTGAGCCACCACCTGGAGCCCTGTACAATAGCTCCGAGACACAGAGACCCGCCACACCCCTCCTCCTCTGGACAGCCGTCCGGTTTCCGACGCAGTCACTGGGAATCCAAACAACTCACTTCGGGTCTCCTCCTCCCGCCAACCACCCATGCCCTAGGCAGTCACTCCAAGTCCAAGTGACCTGCCCTGTTCCTCCTCCTCCTCCTTGGGGTAGCCCCCCGGGTGTTCAGGAGCGGTGGCTCTGAGACCAGGTGACTCACCACGCTCCTCCTTCAGGCAGGCCACCGGTGTTCAGGAGCGGTCACTTTTAGTCCAATCAGCTCACCACTCGCCTCCTCCTCTGGCAACCGCCTGTGGTTCTGATGCAGTCACTCCCAGACTAGGCATCCCACTGCTCTCCTCCTCCAGGCAGGCCACCAGTGTTCTGGAGCAGCTGCTCCGAGTTCAAACAGCTCGTCACGCAGCTCCTCCTCCGGCAACCGCCCGCGGCTCTGATGCAGTCACTCCCAGGTCAAGCAACACGCCGCGCTCCTCCTCCTCCTCCGGGCAACCTCCCAGCACTCAGGAGCGCTCGCTCTGGGTTCAAACAGTTTACCACACAGCTCCTCTTCTGGCCACCGCCTGTGGTTCTGATGCAGTCACTCCCAGACCAAGCGTCCTGCCGCGCTCCTCCTCTTCCTCCGGGCAGTCCCCCGGCGCTCAGGAGCGCCCACTCTGAGTTCAAACAGCTCACCACGCAGCTCCTCCTCTGGCAACCGCCCGTGGCTCTGGTGCAGTCACTCCTAGACCAAGCGTCCCACCGGGCCTCTCCTCCTCCTCCGGGCAACCCCTCGGTGTTCAGAAGCGGTTGTTCTGGGTCCAAACAGCTCGCCACGCAGCTCCTCCCCAGGCAGCCGCCCGGAGCCCCAGCGGCTGCTCGAGTCCAAGCGCTGTGCTGAGCCGCCTCCTCTACGATGATCCCAGTTGTCCGTGTTTACCGCTCCAGCGGGGGAGGGGCGTCTCGCCGAGCAACTCCACTTCACAAATTCCCTGCGTTCCGGGGCTACCGCCCCATCCGGGACGCCTCCCCAACAGGGGAGACTCACCCGGCAGCTTTGAGTTGGTCCCAAGTCTCTCACTATCTCCTCTTTTGAATCTTGCGTCCTGGAGCAGCGTGAAATGCAGCTGCCCTCTAGTCCGCCATCTTGGCCCCTAGATTATTTTTTCTAGATAACTTTTCCCAGGCATATGGTCATATCACATATATACATACATATACATACACACATCTTTTTATCTATCTATATATAGATATAGATATATCTTTGGTCTTTTCTCTGATTTCAAAAAATTGTCAGTATTTTAATTTCAAGAAAATTTCTTGAATTACGACTAAATATATTTATTCTATAAGGAATATTTTTAAGAACTCCAACTATAAGTGTGTTGGCATCATTTTGGTCTTTTTAAAATGTTTTCTTTAATCTTGTCTAATTTTATTTTTCTTGTTTCTATGTTTCATACTGTTTTCTTAGTGTCAATTTGTCAATATACACTTTTAAAATTTCATTGTTGATTTTATTTTTCCTGTTTTTACCTAAGGGTAGCCAACATAATTTCCTCTTTCTCTGCTTTCTCATAATATTTCTTTAGTTTGCAAGTTTGCTTTGTTCTTGTGTTTTCCTTCATAAAAGCAATTACTTCATTTATTTTGTTGCCGTTTGCTTGTTTTGTTTTAATTCAGAGAAAAATTTTGTTGTACATTTTTTATTTGCTTTATGTCCAACACTTTTCTTCCCCTGGGATATGCTTCATCTGTTTTAAATTTTGCTATTTTCTTTATTTTTCTTCCTAGCCTCTTATGTGAATGCTACGCTAATTAATTTTTATATTTGCCTTCAAGTAACTTACCTCAGCTCTTTCCTAATTTTATTGTTTGTTGTCTTTAGAAAGAGTTGGATAGCTATTTCCAGGAGATTCTGGGCTGCCATGGCAAATTAGAATTCCAGAATACTTACCTTTCTGAACTTCAACGCTTTGTTGTAAGTAATCACAGCGATAAACTTCTTCCTGCCCATGTAAATTTTCTTGTTGTAGATCTCCCCTGCTTCTCTAAATGTAACTCATCATGAGGGATTTCTGACTTCAAATTGCTCACTCAGTTGCTCTCACTTTTTCCATTAAAGGGTCCATATTCTTGTACATTAGAGTACGCCCATCACCTTCAGGAAATGCATTCCTTCTGGGAATTTATGAAACTTTTTGTTACTGGAGTCTCTCCTCACCTTCTTTTCACTTGTTCATACTTAGTTTATACATTCAATTGGAAACTTTTAGATGCTCTTAAAACCATTTTGCAGTTTATCTTCTAGTTTCACTAAGAAAGGCACTTCTTTTGTCTTCGACCCTACTGGATATTTTTAGAGAGAAAGAATGTTCAGTTTATAGAGCCACACTTGTCTTACAAGTCTTTCTCTAATTTGTCCATCCTAATTGATAAAGGAAAATTACAGCATTAAAACATGTCTTCTCCTTTTCCCCTGAGTTATTTGATTTCAGAATTGTGAAGAGCAATGAAAATCATCAAGAGTCCGCTCATAGTTTCACATCACTTCTTACTAATGATCAGGACAACCATTTCCTTCTTTTTTGTGGTTGCACAAAGGGTACAAAAGCAAACCTCATTTCCTTTTGCTTTCTGTATTACTTTCTTTTCAAGAGCTTGGGTTCTTCCACTCTTATGATACTGAAGGCTATTTAGGGGCCTTGATGTTTCTAGCCATCACCACAAAAAAACATATTGAAACTGTGTTTAGCAGTTTTAACTATTTGGCTATTTCTCATTATAACCCAAATTTCTGAATCTATTCTTTAAAATTTTGTAGGTTCTGATCCTTGAATCTGTTTGAAATTGGCTGTCATTCCTATTTCATTCAGGCAGGCAAGAACAGCTGGGGCACCTCTATTGACATCTCTAAGTTCAAATTGCAGAGTGGTAGAAGCCAAGTTATCCTTAGATATGTGGAACACATTTTCTCTTTGGATTTCTGACACAGCTGAGGACTGTTGACATTCAGGGCACAGTGCTGGCTGGATTCATCTAATCACATAACCATACCCCTAGGAAACCAGCCAATACAGGTCTTTTTAAAGTTGCAGTTTTATAACCATTGGATGCCTTTAAATACTGATCCATGAAACAGGCAAAGAAAACATTTCAAGTGAGCAAATAGAAAAATCCCCAAAATAGGACTGTGTCTGTGGGGACATTTAAATATAACACATAGAAAAAGCAACCAAGTACAAAAATGTCACAATGTGGTTTCACCTTACGAGTTTTCATTTTAACTTTATTGGGCTTATAATTTTTGTGTTCTGATCTTATTTTAATAAAACATAAAAGCCCAGCTATTGTCCAATATTTGTCCAAACCTGGGAGTCTGTTTTATATAATTCCATCTTTGACTCTTAGAGCATTTCGAAGAAAGTAAAAGAGAAGATAGTACTTTGCTGTATTTATTCATATACACCATTCACTGACACATCTTAGCATTAGAAATGATAGGTTCTCCCCCTCACCCTCCATAGCATAATCCTGTAAGTCATGGAATAGAGCTAAAAATGTGTCCAGCTGAAATATATATTTCAAAACATCATGTCCATTAAATTAAATTAAATTTTCCAATGTATTTGGAGATTTGGTCTTTATTTCATCTTTTTCAAAACTCAGTTGGATCAGAATGCTCTGGATCATCCTCACTTCTTGTTCTCTTTCCCTCCAGCAGGATCAGTCTGCTTTTTATGTGCACCATTTACTCTCTTATCTGCTTTCCCTCTTTACCATGCCAGTTCTCCTTGGGCATTGCCAGCGTATCCCAAAACACCTCTTCAAGGGAGCATAGTTTAATTCATATCCATAGTATGCAGATCATTTTTCTATCCTGGGGAATGTATCAGTCAACTATTAGCAGTGGAATATTTGGGGACATGTTTAATTTTGACTTGTTTAAGATGTATTCCTTTGTCAGTCTGTTGTTTAGTCTGCAACTGATTTGGGTTGATAAAGCAGAGCTTTATTGAAAGGATGTCAAGAGCTCACAGAACTGTCATCCTCACAGCTCTGACATCAAATTCACTGGGGGATATTTATCTCTTTTTAAGAAGAATAATTGCTTCTCATGGTGCGTCTGAGAACAGGGAGTATAGCATGATACTAATGAAAAACGTGAGCTTCAGAGCCAGACTCCCTGAGTTTGAATATTGGCTCTACCATTTGCTAGCCATGTGAACTTACCTGTGCCTCCATTTCTCCATGTATAAAATAAGAATATTAGAAAAACCCACTTCACTGAGTTAAGGTGAGAACCGAGTGAATTAGTATAGGCAAATCACCAGAATTGTTCCTTGTACACGGCAAAGCTTATATAAATGTTGATTATTATTATTTCTCAACATGCTTCCCTCAGTTTTCCAATCCTTGAAAGTTGGATTCTTCTGAGACTATAGCCAACCATAGAATAGATTTTCCATTTTCAATAACTCTCAGAATAACATGGAAGTATAAAGCTAATTTTTTAAATGTGTAAATTGTGGAAACAAAAACTATTACAAAAAATGTGTCAAACTTCTTAATAAAATATATTAAGTCCTGTAAATATAAGTAGGTAAGGGAAAATATAAATAAAAGGACATATTTTGCTTCATAATTATTTTATACTTCAGTGTAATAAATGTTTCTCTGCTGTTTAAATTTCATTTTAGGCTTTATAAAATACGGTTTACACAAAATAAAATCTCTTCTGTGTGTGTGGGCTTTTGTGTCTGTGGGGACATTTAAATATAACACATATTTAAATGTGAATTTTACTGACCTTATACCTAATTACCATAAAACCAAATCAAAATTTCAGATAGGATAAAACAAATGTGTACTTCTTTAATAAACTAGAAAGGTAATGTGAATTAAGATATCAAAATTTCATGAGTAGTATAATTAGCAACTTCATTGTCTCATAATTTGTCATTTTTAAGCTACTGCTCTGGATGTGTTGTGTAATTATCTTACTTATTGGTAAAATGATACAATTTCTAAGGGAAGATAGTTGCCTTGTAGAATTTACTAGCAATCATGCATGGTATTTTTTGAACAGAATTGAATGTGTGTCATCCAACTGAAGTGATGAAGGAAGGTGGGCAAGCTGAATGTAATTATCAGAGTTGGCGTGTTCCCAGCCTCCTGTAGATGGCAGCCAGATGCTCTTGTGAAAGATGAAGTTTCTAAGTCTGTTCCTAGATGGATTGCATGCCGTTGGCCTTGCCAAGTCATACAATTATTTTCTCCTTTTCACTGTCCAAACTTGTAAAGATTACTCAGGCTTTTAAAAGCAAAATTAGAACATCTAGTGGTAGGTCATATCAAGGGTGTTAAAGCAATCTGACAGTGACATCTGTCACTCCACTTATGCCAGGTTTGATTCAAGGGATTTGACTGGCTGAAAGATGTCCAGTGATTCCCTCACTGTCCTATATTTGTCATCCTGCCATAGGCATTGGCTGCATATTCAGGATGTCACTCAAGTCAGAGAGCAATACTCAATAATAAAAAAATTAGCTGAATATTCCTACTAGGACTTCAAAACAAATCTTTAAAGTTCATATGAAAATACCAATTTCAGTTCAAATTTCTGTTTATAAAACATGAAATGCATCTTTTAAAAAATACATTTTAAATGTGATGGAGTTGTTTAGTTGAAGATAATAGATTCAAGGAATCTGCTTGTCGTGAGGTCTTTAATGTGCTCTATTCTAGGAATTTATTTACTTAGTCACTCATTCAACAAAAATTTACTAATCATTTCATGCAGAGAAAACAGTGTTTTTAAAAACCCAGAGATGAGAGAGAACATGGCAGTTTTAAGTGGGGAAAAGATGTCATTATGGCCAGATCAGGTTGGGATTAAGAACAAAACAAAGAAATTCAAGGTCATAAACAAGGACATGGTGATCTTCCTCCATTTTTTGATGGATTCATTTGGCTGCACAATGTAGACAGCATATGAGGGGAGGGGCAGGAGAAGGTGTGGAGAGAACCACTAGGAAGTTATTGCAGAAGTCTTGACAAGAGGTGATGCCCTGATATTAGATAGTGGAAATGAGACGTGAAGGGATGTAATATATGTTTAGGAAGAAGAATGGGATTTGTGAGAAAATAGATTTGACCAGACTAGGCTAAGAGAGAAAAACAGGAATGCTTAGGTTTCTGAATACATAACAGGGTGAAAGGAGGTTCTGTTTATTGAAACTGGAAATCCAGATGGAAGATCAAGGAAGATAATGATTTCAATCCATGCATGCTGAATTCAAGAAAGATGTAGGATATCTAATAGAAATATCCAGTAGGGAGATGTAAATATAAGTAGAAGATCAGTAAGAAAGACAGCAGAGGTCTTCACTTGAACCAAAGATGAGCTTACAGAAGTTATTTTTGAATAAGTAAATGAAAAACATTCCAGAAAAGTACTAAACAGAGGAAAGAGTTGAGGTAAATGTGGATAATAGATAATGAGATAAATATTATAGTGACTGGGTAGCTCTTCTTAGAGTATGTTGTCTATTTTCAGACCATTCCTTGATGAGGTTCGTACAGGTTTTACTTTTAAAAGTTTACTTTTAAAGTGTAGTAAGTAAAAAGTCTGGCCTCAACAAAAGCTCCGTGGTGTCTTGAGATCAGAGCATGAGCAGCTTTAGTACCCATTGAGTAGACTGTGCTGAGAAATGGCAACCTTCTAGAAACTGCAGGCTTCAAGAGCCGTAGGCTAAGTCCCTGAGACATCAGGCATTAGCAGGTCTTGGCTCCCGTATCACAAGTAAAACAGCAGAGGGGGCTTTAGGAGAGCAACAGGGCCTAGGAAGATTGTGTGATCTTGACAGGAACCATCACTAGGGAAACAGCAGGTTCTATAGGGTCACCATGAGATGTGGATTGTGGAGGACACATGGAATCAGGACAAGTCGAGTTAACTTAAAGAGTGAGTCAACACGCCCTGGGATGTGGTGGGGACAAAGTCAGAGACATTTGCTTTTGTGATGGTTTTGTGACATTATTGTTAACATTAGTCTGGGTTAACCTGGGGGAGGGGAATCTATTTCTTGCCTATTTGTTATACACATTGAAAAACCAAGTTATTAATTTTTTTAAAAGGTGATTATTTTTCTTATATTTCTATTTTAAAAACTTAAAGTCAATTACTTTTTAAATAAGATGATCCTAGTTCATTATTCTCCAGTCAGTGGCTTTTAAAATGTAAAAATAGTTTCTCTGCTTCTCTTTAGAATCAAATGTAACAAATCTTGTTAATAATCATCATGCCAATATTTTTTATATCAGAGATAATACTCAACTGAAACAAGTCTCCTCACCATGAGTAAAAGTGAAAGATTTACTTCCCTAATTTAGATTTTTATTTCACCTAATCATTAATTCATGTTAACACATAAACTGTGTTTTGTCAAATTAATTAATTAGGGCAATTGCTTCTGGTCTCATGTGCCCAACATTCTATGTGATTGGAGAAGTAATATCAAATAATGTTTTAAATTTGATAAGAAGCAATAGCTGGTGATGCAACTTGCAAAGAGAAATAAGAAGCTCTTTGAATTAAAACACTTAAAATCTCCAAGCTATCTGGGGCTATTATTATGCTTTGTAGTCAGGTTTTGAATTGAATCTCTGCCATTTTGCCAGCAAGTTACTTTAACCTCTTTGAGCTTTAGCTTTCTCATGGGTAAAATGAATACAGTGTGTATAATACTTGGAAAATGTTAAATCAATGTGCTTTTATTCCTCTCTGTAAATCATGTTCTCTACCTGCCAACTCCAGAAAGAAGAGTAGATGACACTATGAAAGTTTATGAGATACAATAGTGGAAACACTTTTCTGGACCTAAAGGAAGAGGAGGAGGGACAGAGAAGAGGGGGTGAGGGAAGTGTCAGGTGGTGGACTGCATTTGAGCCCCACCTCCACCCTCAGGTTTCAAACATGAAGAAAGGCGAGGGGTGCTTAGCTTTTAACAGGAGGGCTGAGGGGGATGTGGGGAAAGGCTTCAATCCAACTTCCTTGTAAGACTTTAGAAGGCAATAGCCTTGTAGAAACCCAAACTGGGACAGGAACATTAAAATAAAAATGGTGGCTGGAGACTGAGACGCCTGAAATGAATGTTCTGACTGGGAGTTTCAGCCAGGCACATGCAGATCTGTACAAGGCAGCAGAGATGGCCAAATAATGCGGGAGCTTTGCCAATATTTCCCAGCTGTGAACTCCAACCAAAGCCCGTGGTACCTTAAAGTACCACATCATTGGCTACTCACTGGTGTGAGGCCCCATGCTCATCACAAGGCAAGTAAAACTTAACTTTTGTCTTTAACCAGAGGGCATCTGTAAAAGGCAGAGATAGAAAAAATATGAAAGATGAAGGGTGTACACCTTCCACAAGGAGGAATGATCATATATAGGAAAAGTGGCATGTCTTTACTCTTATCTATTTACTTACTTATATTTACAGATGAAGTTATATATGTTCACCCTGTATCAGGTGATGTTTTGAATATACTGTGCAAAAATACTGTACGATCTCACTCATATGTGGAATCTACCAAAACTGATCTCACAGAAGTAAAGAATAGAATGGCGGTTCCCAGAGGCTGGGGTTGTGGTTCCAGAGATGGTCAAAATTTTCAGTTAATAGGAATAATAAATTCAAAAGATCTCTTGTATAGCATAGTGATTATAATGAATAATATATTGTATTTCTGAAAAATACTGAGAATGAATATGAAGGGTTCTCCCCACAATCATGATAAATGTGTTAAGTAACAAATTCCTTTCATTTCTTGCATTTAGAAGTTGTATTTATTCTCTCACCCTACCCTATAACATATTGAGGCCCATGTGAAGTCAAGATCATCTAGAAACATTAAAAATATATGTATAAAATATATTATGTGTAGCATGTATATTATCTATGTGGCATGGTACACTATCTGAGTTAACTGTGTAAATTTCCATCCATGATTATAGCATTTTTTAAAGATGTAAAGAACCACCATCAGAACCCAGCCAGTTTTCAAGTGTGTTAAGTGCCTAATAAAAACATTTCCTAAGTGCCTGAGGAGGCCCCAGGGTAGAACAGTCTAATTTCTGGAACTGTGGCTTCCTTTTAGAACATTGGTTGGAAAAGGCAACAAATCTATACCTGTAAATCCTGCCTCCTTGGTCACATTATTTT
This sequence comes from Sciurus carolinensis, assembly GCF_902686445.1. Taxonomy (NCBI): domain Eukaryota; kingdom Metazoa; phylum Chordata; class Mammalia; order Rodentia; family Sciuridae; genus Sciurus; species Sciurus carolinensis. The sequence continues at coordinate 31,504,487 of NC_062220.1, read as the reverse complement.
TGTAGTTTAACGTCTTTAGCTTCCACCATTCAAAAAAAAATTTCCTTTCACATCTAATTAAATATTTGTTGAGGTATTGAGTGTAAATTTGGCAGCCCCTCTGCTAGGCATGGAGACACGTAGGTGGCCAAGGTACAGAGATATGGTGCCTGTCTTCAATGGATTTGTAATGTTGTAGCAAGAGAAATTTAACCCAGGTTCACGATCAGAGCAAATTAATGCCTCTGGCCCTACTGGCAGGCTAAAGGTGTATTATGGAGAAAAAAACTATGTGAAAAGAAGAAAAGGGGAGAGTCAAGGGTGGAAGTGGCCATACACCGCTAACAATTATCCCAGCCATTACGGAGGGACATTTTGTGCCTTGTGCCACCAATGCTCGACCTAGTTCTGAAAGGGAATTTAATGGGGACAACTATGAATGACAACAGCATGGCTCACCACCTTTACAAGAGTTGACTCAGTCCGCCCTAGGGAGGTTTGCTTTGCAGGTGAAACCATGTATTTTGAGAGCTAAGCAACTTCGGAGTTTTTGCTGCTTAAATCCTGGTTACCAAAAGCTGATATTAGTTTGTGTGTTTTGTTCTATTAACATAGAAATGAAGAGCACACACTATCCGTGGGTTACACTGAGACGTTTACACACATACACATTTTGTGCCTTGCTCATGTCCACCCTCACTTCGACCCTCTCTATCTCTTCCAGTTTCCAGTAGTCCCTCTTCTACCTTCAGGTCATCTTTTTATAGTTTCCACATATGAGAGCAAACATGTGGTCCTTGTCTTTCTGTGTCTGACTTATTTCACTCAACATGATGTTCCATGTATTTTCCTGAAAATGACAGGATTTCACTCTTCTTTATGACTTATAATATTTCACATAGCATACATATCATATTTTCTGTATCCATTCATCTAGGTTGATCTCTATCTTGGTGATGGAAACTACTGACACAATAAACATGGGTATGCAGGTCTCTTTTATATGTTGACTTTATTTCCTTTGGAAATATACTCAGGAGTGATGAAGCTGGATCTATAGTAGTTCTAGTTTTAGTTTTCTGAGGAACCTCCATACTGTCTTCTGTGGTGACTGTACTAACTTATATTTGCACCAACAGTGGATGAGGGTTCCTTTGTTTCCACATCTTTGCCAGCATTTTCTTTTTTAAAATTTGTTCTTTTTCCATATATATGACAGTACAGTGCATTTTGACATACTATGCATACATGGAGTATAATAATGTATTCTTTTTTTCTTATGTCAAAATTTTTTAAATTTATTTTTTATTTGTTCTAAATAGTTATACAAGTCAGTATAATGCATTTTGGCATACTTATTTTTTTCTGTTTTCTGTTTTAAATAGAATAAATGTTTTTAAATTATTTTTTTATTTTTTACAGTCTGCATTTTGATTCATTGTACACAAATGGGCTATATCATTTCATTTCTATGGTTGTACATGAAGTAGATTCATATCATTCATGTTATCATACCTGTACATAGGGTAATGATGTCTGAGTTTAACATATTCTAATTAAGATTTCATTCTTGTAATTGTACTTGATGTGCAGTTACCCTGGTCATGTATTCATATATGAACATAGGTAAGTTATTCCTTCTACAGTCATTCCTATTCTATCCCCTATCCCTTCCCTTCATTCTCCTTTGACTAATCCAATGAACTTCAATTCTTCCCTCCCGCTCTCTTATTGTGTGTTAGCATTCATGTATCAAAGAGAATATTTGACCACTGATTTTTTGGAATTGGTTTATTTCATTTGCCATGATATTCTTCAGTTCCATATATTTACCAGTTAATGCTGCAATTTCATTCTTCTTTATGACTGAGTAATATTCCATTGTGTATTTATACCACATTTTCTTTATCCGCTCATCTGTGAAGTGCACCTAGGTTGGTTCCATACCTCAGTTTTTATGAATTGAGATGCTATAAACATCGATGTGGCTATGTCACTGTATTATGCTGATTTTAAGTCCTTTGGGCATATTCTGAGAAGTGGGATAACTGGGTCAAATGATGGTTCCATTCCAGGTTTTCTGATGAATCTCCATATAGCTTTCCAGAATGGTTGCACCAATTTGCATTCCCACCAGCAATGTACGATGTACCTGAAAATTTTCCTCCACATCCTCACCAACATTTATTGTTACTATTCTTGATAATTATCATGCTGACTGGAATGAGATGAAATCTCAGTGTAGTTGTAATTTGCATTTCTCTAATTGTTAGAGATGTTGAACATTTGTTTATGTATTTGTTGACCATTCGCATTTCCTCTTCTGAGAGGTGCCTGCTCATTTCTTTTGCCTATTCATTGATTGGGTTATTTGGTTTTTTGGTGTTAAGTTTTTATTGATTGATTGATTGATTTTTGGTTGGTGTGTGTGTGGTGATGGGGATTAAACCCAGGGTCTTGCACATGTGAGGCAGAACTTTACCAACTATCCCCAGCCTGGTGTTAAGTTTTTTCAGTTCTTTATATATCCTGGAGATTAATGCTGTAACAGAGGTGTAGGTGGCAAAGATTTTCTCCCATTCTTTAGGCTCTCCCTTCACATCCTTGATTGTTTCCTTTGCTATGAAGAAATTTTTAGTTTTAGTCAGCTTTTTTACCACTATAACTAAAGACCCAACCAGAACAACTGAAGAGAAGGAATGGTTTATTTAGGGGCTCATGGTTTCAGAGGTCTCAATCCATAGACAGCAGGCTCCATTTCTTAGGACTCAAGGTGGGGCTGAACATCAAGGAGGAAGAGTGTGGTAGAGGGAAGCAGCTCACATGGTGATCAGGAAGCGGAGAGAGGTCTCCACTTGCCAGATACAAATATATATACCAAAGGCATGCCCCCATTTCCTACCTCCTCCAGTCACACCCTACCACTTAAATTATGACTCTGTTAATCCCTCTCAGGGGAATAATTTATTGATTGAGTTAAGACTCTCAAACCCAATCATTTCTCCTATGAACCTTCTTGCATTGTCTCACAGGTAAGCTTTTGGGGGACACTTCACATCCAAACCATAACAGATACCATCCCATTTATTAATTCTTTAGGAGTCTTGTTGCTTCCTAAGCTGACATGATGGAAAATCGGGTCTACATTTTAAACCCAGGGCCCATGGGTGATTGAGGGAGAGGATTGAGGTGAAGGATTGGCACCTCCGCTGTATGAGTGGAACCCAGGGGACTTCCTGGGGGGCAGTCTCCTAGCATGAATCAGCAACTGCTGGGCCCTGGAGGTGCACTTAAAATCTTCAGATCAATCGCCATTCAACAAAGAATCTGGAACTTACCTAAGCCTAACCACCACCTACAGGATCTCCTCTCACACTCCAGTAACCCCAGCTAACACAGCTGAGAAGGGAAGCCAAGAATTTTTTGAACTCCAACAGATAATTCTTTAACTTTTCATTAAGATCTTTTTTAAAAATTCATTTATTTTATTTTTTCTTTTCTCTGTTCAATTGTGACCTGAATGTTTCATGGACAGTTACACATATTTATATATTTTTTTTCTCATTTCTTGCACTTTTATAAGCAGTAATTTTTCATGAATCAGTATTTTGAAGACTAGGATGTTTGATTAGTTTATTTTGGTTTTGTTCTTGTGTTCTTATATTTTTATTTTTAAAATATTTTTTAAAATGTCTTTAGATGTTGATAAACCTTTATTTTACTCATTTATTTATATGTGGTGCTGAGAATCGAACCCAGGGCCTCACACATGCTAGGCAAGTGCTCTACCACGAAGCCACAACCCCAGCCCCTAAAAATTTTTATTTTATTTATTTTTTTCTCTCACTTATCTGTTTTCTTCGATTCTCTTTCTCTCTCTTCTTCTGATAACAGCCAATCTCTATTGTTTTCTCTTTCACACATCCTTTAATTTTTTACTTCTATCTTCTCTCCTCGTAATCATCACATACTACATCACTTCTGTTCTCTCCCTGCTTATCATTTGAAATCCTAAATCCTTTTTGCAAACTTACTGTTTTTATTGTAGGAAATAACTGACCATATCATTTTGGTTTATTGTGACAATATTGTAGACATCATAGTAGGAATTATTTGGTTTAATTCTTTGATCGTTTGCTTTGGGTGTTATTATTTTCTGATTCCCCCTAAACTGTGAGGTACTGGAAACCTTCAGGGACACTCTAGGTCCACAGGGTAGAAACTCTACTGATTCAGTTCCATACTATTAGATAGGTAGACACACAACATGAAAAAGCAAGGGAACAAATCCCCCCAAACAAACCAAAATACTTCAATGATAGAATCCATTGACATCACAGTGGAAGAAATATCAAAGATTTGAGAATGTTCATAGTTAAATCTGATCTGCAAGGTAAAAGAAAGTGTAAGGAGTGAAATCGCAGAGAAAATCCAGGAGGTGAAAGACCACTTCAATAAAGTGTTAGAGATTCTGAAAAAAAAAATCAAGCAGAAATACTCAAACTAAAGGAATCCATAAACAAATTAAAAATTTATTGGAAAATGTCTCCAGAAAACTAGACCATTTGGAAGCATCTTTCTTTTAGTTTCATCTGTTCGTTTGTGTTTGATAACAGCTATTCTAACTGGAGTGAGATGAAATCTCAGTGTAGTTTTGATTTGCATGTCCCTGATGGCTAAAGATGTTGAACCTCTCTCCATATATTGATTGTCCATGTGTGCTTATTCTTTTGAGAAATCTCTATTCAGATCATTTTGTTCTTTTTTTCAATTTGATTACTTGTTTGTTTGAATGTTTTTTAGTTCTCTTTATTTTCTGGGTATTAAATCTCTGTCAGATGAATAACTGACAAAGTCTTTGGTCCATTCTGTAGGTTGTCTCTTCACTCTGTTTACTGTTTCCTCTGCTGTGCAAGAAGCTTTTTAATTTGATGGAATCCCATCTTTCCGTTCTTGCTTTTGTTTTGGAGCTATTGGAATCCTATCCAGGAAATCATTACCTGTGCTGATACCTTGAAGTATTTTCCCTAAGTTTTCTTTTAGTAGTTTCAAAAGTTTTGGGTATTACACTAAGGTCTTTGATCTGTTTTGAGTTGATTTTTGTGCAGGTTGAGCAACAGGAGTTCAGTTTCAATCTTCTACTTGTGGATATGCGGTTTCCCCAGGAGTATGTGCAGAAGAGGCTGTCTTTTCTCAGGTGTGTGTTTCTGGCTCTCATAGAAGGTCTCCTACACCACTAATTTTAAATTGAAGTACTTTCCCCTTCTCTCTGCATCACAATCTGAGCTTTCCATCTCACTGCAATCTCAGTGGATTTGTGTCAGAGTTACTCCCCCAGGTTCAAACTGTCTCGAAAAGCAGAAACTTTCAGAGCCAGTGCAGAGAACAGCCTGATGTTTCTATTTTCAGAAATAGAAAAATTAAGAACTTTGAATCCCCAGAGCAGTAAGCTCCAACAAAGGGACCTTCAAGATGGCTCATTGTGAATACCCTGGGAAATGCAGAGAAAGTCTCCATCTCCAGCTCACTATGCAGATACCAGGGTCTTTTTTTTTTTTTTTTTTTTTTTTTAAGACTGTATGCTTGCAAGGTCTGGGGTTCTGCACTTGTGAAGATCACTAAGAGTCTGTCTCTTTCACTTACTCCCCTAATGAGATGTCTGTCCCTCCCCTGCCAAGCTGCCTTGAGCACTTGGTGTTGAGGTGCTTTATTTCTCTTATTGTTCTAATATCCCAAATCTCTGAGTTATACTTGAATACTGACTCCATTTTGGGGATCCCATGCTCTCCTATGATCGCCCACCTCAACATGCAGCTATATACATGTTGTTTTGGTTCTATATCATGGAGAAGCAGGCAAGTACTGGGTGCCATTTTGAATCCTCTCCCTGATGCTAGTTTTGATTATGTTAATTGAATACAATTCTTAATATGTCAAAATTTTTGTACTTTGCAGCATGATTCTCATGCATTCAATTATTTGAGTGTAACAGGAGATGGTGTGGTTTTGTTTACAGTGCAAAGCTCATTCATAGGGGCTGTTATTAATGCTTTGGGTATTTTGCATACTTCATTGAAAACCAAATGTTACTTACAAATAATGTGACAAGGAATCATTTTTAATTTAAAGAATACAAAAAACCAACACCAGATATCTTAATTCCACAAATCACCTGTAGTGAAATTTCATCAAATTAATTTAATATTTCTGAAAGAAATGTGAGGTTTGATGTAGCAGAATGATGTGAGAGTGGTATGGACATGTCCACGGTTTGAGTCAAGGAATTGGTCAAGAGAGACTCTACAAAAAAAACAAAAACACTGGGTAAGTGGAGATGGTCGTTTAGTTTGCATATTGTCCAGGCACTTGGAAAGCACTAGATATTAGTGGAGTCATGAAGGGCTTCAGTTAAGAGGCTCATAGTTCATGACAGAAAAAATCAGGAAAAGCATGTATAGCCAACTTCTATATAAACAACAGCACAATGCAACAGTAATAATTTAATGCCAGTGGTCACCTAAACAGTGTTATGAACTTCTAATCTTAGCAAACAACGTGATATTCTTAATCCATACTTTCTTATATGCACATGCTGAGCCTCTATTTGAAATTTCTCTTCCTTCTGCCTGAAATGCCTTCCCTTCCTCTTGCCCCATGAAAAGCATCTAGTCATCCTTGAAGTTTGTCTCAAGTATCACCTCTCGGCACTGGTCCTCCTGCCTTTCCTGTTCTGTTCTCCATCAGCAACTTCTAACGAATTCCATGAAAGTGCTTGTATTCCAGTTGTTTGATGGCAGGTCTGTTATAGATTGTGAACAGCTTGAAGACAGAGACCATGCTTGTATCTTTATCATTTTAAGCGGCATGGAGTAGAGGCTCAATAATATTTATTGAATTTATTTTTAAGATACTGAGTGAGTCAAACCCAGTCAATAGGTATCAGTTATAGTGAGAGCTGTATATTTGTGTTCTTCCTGTCCTCTGTATTCTGGTTAGTTGTTCAACAGCACTTAGAAGACTCCACACCATAGATAACATTCCAGGCAGTACTAATACTAGGCATAAACTAATCAGAGGATAAGGAGAAAAAGAGCACCCTATGAAAGGACCACTACATTTGAAGGTAGAGTGGAACACAGAGCAGGAAATAGGCCCTGTGTTTCACTAAAGGAATTTAGCCTTGATTGTGAGCACTGAAGAGCCATGACAAGTTAAGTGGACTTGAATTTATCTTAAAAATAAAACAATAGAAGGAAAGGATGTATAGAGTAAAGATGATCTTTGCTTTCTAAGAACAACTGATCTTGAATAAATTATAGAAAAACTCACCCAGAGATGATCATAGGTGAACTTTGCCCAGCATGAAAATATTTTATTTTGCTTATCTGATATTCAAAGTAAGGTAAAATTAAAATTCAGAGAATTTTGCATTAAAATGTAGATTTCTGAAACCCCTTTAAAAACTTGGAATTGGTGGTACTTTGTCCACATGGCAACACCCTTGAGGAAGCAGTAGAGTGGAGCAGTGATTCCTGTGGGGGCTGGGAGCAATCTGCTCCTGGTGAAACCAGCTGTCTCCATGCATAGAACACTTCCCAAAATAACAAGACACACTCAATGGCATTGAAATAATAACAAATGCCACTTTAGGTGCAGCAATATAGTTTTGAGCCACTCAAAAATTTTAAAAAATATTTTCTCATGTATTTCTCTTTAAAATATATCTTTTGTGTTTCATAAAATGATTTAATTAAAATATATATCATATATAGATGTATCCACAAATATACATATAGTGAATATATATAACATCATATATATAAGTAGTAAAAGTCCTCATTTTACTAACTATGCATATTTCATGACTCTTTCAAAGGCATTTCATTTACATTAATTTTAAATTTAAGTGAGCTTTTTTTTTTTTTGGTAAATACACTTTTATAGACACCTGGTAGTCTTTATAACTCCTGCAAAACTAACTTGTTTATTTTATAAATTCTTAAACTTAATGCAATTCATACTAAGAGAAATCTGGAGATTACTAACTGTATGCTTTAATCCCAGTGCCAAACAGCAAGTAAAAATTCTACTCTTCTTGTCTCCTTCCTGCAAGCTGGTTTTTAGATACCCTCCTGTTTAACCAAATATTTAACTGAAGACATCCTCAGTCTCTCTCTCTCTCTCTCTCTCTCTCTCTCTCTCTCTCTCTCTCTTTATTATTTATTTATTGATATTGGGGTTTGAACCCAGAGACACTTTACCAATGCACCATATCCCAGTCCATTTTACTTTTATTTTGAGACAGAGTCTCACTAAGTTGCATAGGATCTTGCTAAATTACTGAGGTTGGCCTTGAATCTGGATCCTCCTGCCTCAGCCTCCCCAGTCACTGGGATTACAGGCATGTGCCACTGTGCCAGGCTCTCTCTTTTCTCTCCTTACCAAGGTATTTCAAAGGTAGCCAGGGAAAACACAGTTATCTTTGGAGGCAAAGGAGTATACTCCCTCACATAATCTTTTGCCTGTAACTGCAAAGCCCATCCCACATGTGAGCAAATGTCATACTGTAACTTAGACTTGACTCATTCCTCTTTTTGATTTTTAGCATCACTCCTAAGCACACATCCCCAAAATGAAAGGGAGTGTGCGTGAATAAAAGTCTGTTGACATCTTAGAGAAAGTTTTAATATAAATACAAGGAACTACTCATAGTTACCACACCTTCAATAACTTTCTCCTTTCAATAGAAAAGAATATGAAGTACAGCCCAATCCCAAAATGTCTGTGAATCTGCTTGACTACCTGGTGACATCAATTACAGACATAACCTAGGTATTTGGCACCAATAGGGTGTTTGAGTTTTCATTTACTAGCATTTAAAAAGATTTTACTCTGAATTAAACTTGTATCTACTTAAAATATAAGGTTTGAGCCTCTCCACTTAGTGTGCATGATAATAGCATCCATGAAAAACTTGAAGGGAGGAATAACCTCTCCCCACCTGGCCCGCTCCCCATCATCTACTGGGAAGTCCAGCAGCGCATCCTATCCACTTACTAAATTTGAAGCCTATACACTTCAGTTCCTTCTTGACTTCTAGATAGATCCTCATTTAAATTATGGCTTTGATCATTAAAAGTCATTATAATGGAATACACCTGTCAGGTCAGTAAGGTTAAATGAGTGCATGGCCCAGTCAGGCTGTTCAATTTCACTACCAGTTTGGTCTCCTAGCACCTGTCCAAACGTGGCGAAGTTACCTAACCACTTTATGACTGTTCCCTCTTTTGTAAAAGGAGAAGGGTAATATTACCTAGCTCCTAGGGTTGAGGCCACGAATCAGGCAATATTGTTAAAGGTCTTAGTACACACAGTGCTAAGCGTATGTGTGCTTGCATGCTGGTCCTCCAAGTAAATGGCAAGCATTTGCAGCTTGGGATGAGAATTCAGCACACAATGTGCATTCACTTAATATTTGTTAAATGAGCATCTGTTCTTTATCTGTGGTTTCTGTAAATTCAGAAAGACATGTAAATAATGTTTATTACATGCCAAACACTGTTTTAAGTGATGTACAACTACTCATTCATTTGATTGTGAAAACAACCCTATAATGAAGGCTCTGATATTATCCCATTTTGCAGAGGAGGACACTGAAGCACAAATAGAATATCTAATTTGCCTGCAGTAAACCTGCTCTTAAATAAGAATCAGTCACTCTAACTCCAGGCTGCACTACACCAAACTTCCCAATTTTGGTGTGCATTAAAGGGTCCCAGAGAGCTAGTTAGAAATACATAGTCCAGAGCCCAATCTTTGCTACTTGCATGTAGGCAGTTGACTTGGTTTCCCAGGAATGAACATTTCTGTCAGTATCCAGGGGATTCTGATATGGGGCAGTCCTTACCCTATACTTTGAAAAACATCAGACTAAGGTAATAGTAAGACACTAGTCTAACTGATCACTACATAAAATAAATGGCATGCATGAGAGTAAGTCCAACTTTAGATCAACATAATACTTAAATATGATAAATCTGAGCCAAAAATAATGTTTTTGTTCCATGTTGGAATTATTCCTGAGCTTTGATACACCTCTGGATGAAATGACAGATCATAGAAAATGTGCTATATCCAAATGATGGCTTGGCAGCAGAATACCAAAACTGAAATGCTTGGCCAAAAGGCAACATAACCTATACATGTGCAGACAGAAAACCAATAAGACCATAGCAGTTGCCATTTGAAGTTCTGCCATTTCTTCATTGTGAAGAAATCAAGTCTTTCATTGGGTCTTATTTAGAAATCAGCTGAAATTGTCTGTCCATTCTATGTATTTAAATGGAAAAATGTAGAACATACTTGTATAACAAGAACCACATAATTGGGCTTTATTTCTGGCAGTAAGAAAAAAAAAATACATGTTATCTGTTTGATTTCAAAGTGCTCATTTTTATGCATTTAATGTTCCCAAACTGCCGCTGAGTCTTACAATCAGTATATTCATTAAATGGAGTAGTATATTCCACTTTCCATCCAAAATTCTGTCTTAGGATCAAAGAAATACAGTAATTGACTTTTGAATCAGTTTTTAGGTGGCACAGATTATAAAAAAATATATACAGCATAACTTTAAGTCATAATCAAAAGAAAATGCTTTGCAACTACTAGATGTTTTTTTAAAAGCCAAGCAATATGGCAGGATTTTTTTAACATATGGATCAAGAGTCACATTTTAAAATATAGAGTATCTGGTTAAAAATGAGTTCATTCACCACAATTTAAATTTCTTAGTGGTAAACACTTGCAAACTCTGAATAGTCTATTTATCAGAAACCTCTCCAACCCCAACCCCTCTCCCCAAAGCTACATAGTTAATTCTCCTGAGAAAATAACAGAATTGGGTAGATATACTTTTTATTTTTGCTCCCTTAAACTTTTTGATATGTTACATGAATATCTGTATGGAGTAACTTGAAATGAAGAAAAATAAGAAAGAAAAGAAAGGAGCTATGAGAGCAAGGTATTCTCCAAATCTAGTTCAAAAAATCAACACTGATCCATCAGACTAAGGGTTTTATTAAACAGTTGATGAATGAATGAATTCTTAAAGTTTATGTTTAAATTAAGTTACGTTTAATTCAATTTAAAACTGAATTAAAACTAATTGAACTGAATTTAAAACTATAATATATGATTAAATGTTATTTAGAGGGCAAGAAAATTATAAAAATTGATGAGGAGTTTACTCACACCCAAAACATGGAGTATGATGGGATGAACAGAAATTTCTAGTCCTAGCCATTAAAAAATAATGAAGTGTTAATTTATTCTTTTTTGTATAATTATACATATTGATCGGATTCATTATTACATATTCATACATGCACACAATAAAACAATGAAATTGCCAATATCACTCTCCATTACTTCCCCCTCCCCCTCCTCCCATCCTTGGTCCCTTTCCTCTGCTGATCTCTCTGATTTTTAGGAGATCCACCCACTTTTCTTTTCCTTTTTTCTCTCTAGCTTCTGCATATGAAAGAAAACATACAACTCTTAACCTTATGAGTTTGACTTATTTCACTTAACATGATGGTCTCTGATTCCATCCATTTTCATGAAAATGTCATAATTTTAATTTTCTTTATGGCTGAATAAAATTCCATCATGTAAATATACCACATTTTCTTTATCCATTCATCCATGGATGGACACCTAATCTGGTTCCCTAGTTTTGCTGTTATGAATCGGGCTGCTACAAACATGAGTATGCATGTATCACTGTAGTAAGATGACTGATTCTTCAGGGTAAATATTAAGAAGTGGTATAGCTAGGTCATATGGTGGTTCCATGCCTAGTCTTTTGAGAACCCTCTGTCATTTATTATTTTATTCAACAATATTTCTGGGGGATGGAATCCGCTGGCTTCAGTCCTGTGTGATCAGTGATAATACAAGGTTGGAAAAGTTCATGGCTGAAGGGGAGGTGGTATCATGAGGAACCAGAAAAATGAGGTAAAGGAAACAGCAGGTGCACAGACAGGAAGGGGACAATAAGAGTGGCACACTTGTGAGACTACGACTTTTCAATATGGCTCCAACAGTGAGCAGGGGTGAGGAACCATGAAAGGTGAGGCTGGAAAGTTAAGCAGCAGAGTGTCCTTGATTTTGCACCTCTTGGATTCCACCAAAGAGTTCAAAACAGGAAAATGCAATGATATGATATGCATTTTAAAGCATCTCACTGGCTCAATTGGCATTATAGAGAAAGCTGTCACTTTTAGTTTCTCTAGAAAATTATGAACTTTGATTAAAATTTTTGATTTTGTTATTAACAGGTAACTCCAGATAACCCTGGCTAGCTCCAAATTAACTAAATCTATTACAAAAAAGGGATGTATCTAGAGCAAGCATAATGTTGATGAAGACCCAAGAGCATATTAAGACAAACGAAGCTAAAGCAAAAACTGAAACAATAGATTTGTTCCTTTTTTTTTTTTTTTAACCATGGCTCTTTCTAGAAACAAAGCAAAAAACACAGTATCACAGTGCATTTTGAAAATGTAGTAAAGTTATCAAGTAGGCTAAAGCTTCTAAAGAGAAGATCATATTTCAAAGGATAAGCAAATAATGTGATAGAATAAAACTGATTTTACAGAATTTTTTTGAAATGCACACATAATCTTCAAAAGTAGGTTACATACAGCTCTGGGATTAAACAATACTATTTACCCTTCTTTTCTAATTAATTTTCAAAGCTCTTTCCTCTATTTTTTTTTACCCTTTTATCTTTTTTCATGATATCTCTCGTTCATTAACACTGTGCTACTTTCTGTGTACTTCTTTTGAAAGGAAACCAAAAAGAAAAACTTAGTGCTAGAGTACTGGGGAAGAAGAAAGAGGGAAGATTTCTACCTGCAGGACAGGAAACTGTGGGAATCATTTCATGCTGTTTTGGGTGCCCCAGATCCTTCCCTGTGATTTACTGTTTGATTCATAGGGAGCTGTTGGGTGTGATCCCTACCTGCTGACAGCATGGAAACTGAGTCAGGCTAGCTAGTGTGGATTTAGTGTCAGGGCTCCAAGCCAAAGATGACAATGTCAGATTACCTTTGTTATCTGAAGACTCCCCTGCCTTTCTTTCACTACTTTTTTTCAGGTTCATGCCAGAACCAGTATGAGCATCTATTACTCATTAATTCATCTCATATGTATTGATTCCTAGACAAGTCATTATCTTGAATGCAATTCTTCTAAAATTACATTTCTAGTATCACAAAGCATTTATGCCAATCTTTCATATTGATTAGAAGAATAATCACCACCTTAAAGAGTACATGGTGCCACAAGAGATGACTATAATAACTCTTTCTGTCAGAAATGAAGTTACCATGTGAATTGAACCATAAAATCTATATAAAAACAGATACAAAAAGTCGCTGGGTCACAAGAACCATCAGACTTCACCTTAATGTTTATCTCTAAAGAGGAATTTCCTAGAAGAGAGAATCTTAGCTGTGAAAATATGGAAAAATGAGACTTCTGAAGACAATGGTTGGCAGTGCCCACCCACACTCTATGGAAGTGGAACATGAAGTTACCTCTCAGGTCTGCATGAGAAAATAGCCCTTGTGGCAGGTGTATATCTGTAATGGAGATCCATCAGCCCAGCAGAACCTAAGGGCATAAAACATGTATGTCATAACTAAGCTCCACCCCCTTTTCTTACTGTGTATTCAATCGGAACTTATCATTTGATTTCTCAATAGTTGCCCACTGGGAGAAATTACATGGGTCAAATTAATGTTAATATAGTTTTACTTGGCAGTTGTGTTTTTCATTGTGAATTAATTACTTTTCTGATCTGTAAAAATACACAAATTTTGCTTAATTAGCATGACAGGTGTCTCCAAACATAACACTTTCCATGCGCTGGTCTCTGGTCTTGGTCAGTTCAACAAGGTAAATATTACCTGACAAGATGAAAAAATTGTGGGCATTTCTTGTGATATCTAAATTCTATCACTAACCTTCCTTTTAAAACATCATTTAAAAAAAGATACATTCCATGTTAACTTCAGTGCTATTCATAAAAGCTAAGATGTGGAATCATCCCAGATGCCCATCAACAGATGAATCAATAAAGAAAATATGGTATGCAAACACCATCAAGTAATATGCAGCTTAAAAAAGAATGAAATCCTGTCATTTGCAACAAAATGGATGGAACTGGAGGACATCATGTTACATGAAATAAGCAGACACAGAAAGACAAGTATCACCTGATCTCTCTCATATGTGGAAATTAAAAAAAAAAAAAAAAAAAGAAAGAAATTGACCTGAAAGAAGGAGGATTACTAGGGCTAGTACGAGGAGAAGGATGGGCGTGATCAATGCATGATGTAGGCCTGTGTTGAAGTATCAGAGTGAAGTCCACTAATTCATATAATTAACATGTGTTAATAATAATAATAACAAGGCAAAAAAGAGAGATGCATTAAGTATGTACCTTGGCTAATGGGACAGTGGAAACAGCAGCAGATTCATTTACTGAGTGTAGCAGGGCCGGTGCTAAGTGACTTAAAGGTGCTGACTTCCCAGCTTCAGTTCTATATATAAAATATTTAAGATAAAAATGGGTTCTATGTCTATCTCCTCTCCTATGCACATGTTCAAAGCTATTATTAATTATTCTTTGTTTAAATAAAGACCTGAGGAATTTTAATAAGAGAAAAATGAGCAGCTTGAAGGAATAAGGGGACTAGATACTAAATTATAATAATTTAATTAAGTAATATTAAGTAATGTACATAAATTAACTTTATGTACACCCTAAAGATGAGGACTGACCTAGCAAATGTTTTAAGTGTATATTCTAATCATATACACATGGCTTAAGGATGCTTTGTTAATATCTGTAAAAGTCAAATTATATTCCCCAGGTGACTTCTGTAAGTTTCAACATTCTGTATCTAAGTCTTCATTAATTGCACAAAAGATGTTAGAAATAGTTTTTAATTGGTAAAATGAATGGTACCTAAGATCTGTGAATTGGTTGGAAATATTGTACATGCATCTTCACCCTTGTTTAGGCTACATGAATCCCTGGGATTAGGATTACAATTGGCTGCTGAGTACCAGGATACTGCAGATTTCATTCAAAGATCTTACCTGAATACTGATTAACAGGTTAAATGAATTCTGCTACTAAAATAGCTTGGCTCTCACCTGTCTTGAATGAACATTTCATAAAAATGCCTGTGTGCATGCAAAGACAGGGAACTGGAACTTTCTGAGAATGGAAAGAATAGCGCAGTTAATGTTTTGGGGTCTTCTTGCTCACAAAGATTTGAATTATGGCAGATTTGTTCCGATTTGCTTCAATTCCTTTTGGCTATGAAGATATGGAAGAGGAGGTCTTCAATGTTAGTTTGCCTCTGTGATCTCACAGTTGTGAATGGACAAACTGATTTAGGTCAGCTCATAGTACTAGAACCCTAAATAACAGTATTCCTATTTATAAATTTTGTGTGGAGCCACATCTTTTTCTTTAATTAATTATTGAGAAGACTTGGATTAATGAGCATGCAGCATTATTAGTAAAATACATTATAATAATTTATTTTTTTTTGTTTAAGATACAGGAATTGAATAAAATGTTAACTGCTAAAAAGTTCTTTCCTCTCTTTTTAGTTATTGCTCAAACTCTTTTCAGGAGTCACTGTTTTCAAGGAATGACAACAAAATGTTGAAAGCACACTGGCTTTGTGTTGCTAGGAAACCAACTCAAAAGATCTCCTTGCTGGTATTTCTATCTCAGTCTTTAGAACTTATTTCTCAATTTCTTTCCCCAAGAGCTTTCCCTCTCACTTTGGAGTGGCAGCTTTGTGAAGGGCAGTGAGCATAGGGAGGGGAAGTTGGACCCCATTTTTCTTTTCAGGAGACTCTACATTCCCTTCTTTGACAGACCTCAATTCTCCTCCCCATGAAATGCAGCTTGGTGCTGACTTTCTGGTTACTCAGTTTCTCCTCTCAATGAACCCAAGAATTCGGCACTACCTCAGGAGAAGAAATCCATCATCTAGTATATTCACCCACTCATTTCAAGAAACAGTAAGAATGGAGATTTTACTGGAGTCCCCGGGTACCACTGGCATTTTGGCCATTTTCTGCATTTGCTTACCTTGGGTGAAAGCAACTCTCAAGAAAAGTGCCCCAGGACAGCTTTCTAGGAAATGTTAGTCCTCTTTCAAATAATGAGATTTTTAAACTACATTTTTCATTTTCAACCATACTAAAGACATGGCAAAGCAGGAAAAATCTTTTTAGGGGTTACTACGTCAGGGGTAAAAGCAGAGAAGAGGAAATAAGAAAATAGGGGGGATAGAAGTAAATAGGAAGCTTTGAAGAATACGATACTTGAATGATGTCCCATCTCATTTCCCTTCTAGGCTAGAAAGTTCCATATATTGGGTTCCTTGAACTATCCCAGAAGCTGCCATTTTTTCCTGCTACAAAAAGTTTCTAGCTTTGATTAAGCTCATTTCCCAAAATCATCCTATATAATCATGCATATAAAAGACTTTATGCTTTTGCATTTATCGGTACTTTGTGTTTGACATCATTTTCTCTGAGAGATAGGAAAATTCTCCATTTTAAAAAATGAATCATCCTTGTATTAATTCTCTAAGGGGTGCCTTGACTAAGTACCACAAACTTGGTCATTTAAAGAAACCCCGATTTATTCTTTCACAGATCTAAAGGCTAGAGGCCTAAAATCACATTGTAAATAGGACCATACTAGGAAGGGATCTTTTCTTACATTTTCCATCTTTAAGGTAGCTCCAGGAATTCTTTGGTTTATGGTACCATAACTCCAATGTTTGCTGCCATCATCACATAGCATTTCCCTGTGTGCAAAAGTTTCTGTCTCTATCTCTTCTCTTTTCATAAGGATACCAGTCACCTTAGATTAGGAACCACCCTAATAACCTCATCTTAACTTGACTATACCTGCCAATACCCTATTGCCAAATAAGGTCACATGCAAGAGTACTGGGGGTTAGTACTTGAACATACCTTTTTAGGGAACACAGTTCAACCCATCACAATCCTCCAGATACAGAATTTTAAAAGCAAAAATTGAGGCAAAGAGGACAACATTTACCCAGGGCACTTAATTTATCTGAAATCAAAATTGCCATCTGTTCCTGAACAATTTGGTCCTAGTTTATGAGAATTGGACACAAGATGACATGAGACTAGAGACAGGAACAGACAAAACCAGGAGTGGCAGTTTTGTGAAGGGAGTATAATTTATTAGGGACTTACTCACAGAGGCATGATCCTGGGTGACAAGGCTAGTGGACCTCTATGATTCAGGTCAGAAGAAGGGGCTTATAAAATGACCAGGGCAAAAGTGGCTTCACCCAGGGTGGAAAGTACTTGGTTTACCTCCAGCTAATATCATGTATAATTCTGGTGCTCACAGTGCTGAGGTCCTAATTATAAAGCTCCACATGGCACACTAATGATTTTGTTTATTTATAGTGTGCTGTAAAATCATGCAGAGAAAACCCACCAGGGTTTCCCAGAAATAATCATGGCAGGTATGACAACATGGTTACAGTCATGTCAAACTGAATTCCTACAACAACCTCTAATACTAATTGTAATATATAGCACTTAAATAACTTTATTACTTCTATGATTTTTCTCTTTTCAAGGATTTAAACATCTTATATTCCAGTTGATTCCTACAACAAACTTATGAACCCTGTCATAAATGAGGGAGGTTAGTATGGTCTCTTCTCCCATATTCTCTAAATATGTTGTAAAATCCCATCCTCTTCATCTTCAGGCATTTTCCTTTTCAGAGTTATGTCTTCCTCTATCAAATGGCATGCAGTTGATGAAGTTGAAGGAAGGGATCTGTTCAACTTTTATACCAATTAGAAGGAAAATAGAGACTTCAATCAAGGCAGTTTTTCTTTTTACTGCCACATGGTATCACTCTTGAAAACTCCTCTTACTTTGGTGATAGTGACCTTTCCCAGGACATTGCCTTTGTAGATGAAGGATCCCTTTCTTTTAGACTGAGTTAGCCCAGAGAATCCTTCAACTGATCTCCCAAATTTGCTGCTCTTAGCCCTCAACTCTTAGCTGGCCTCAGCTGAGGTTATCACCCTCGGGTTACCAGCCAACTTCAGGAAAGTTGTTGAGCCTAACAACACATCCACCAAGAATCCCTCCCTTTTCTCCTCCATGGAAATTCATACCAACCACATTCAAGTGATCAGAGGTGTTTTAAAACACAGCATATACCTTGTTCAGTCTTCACAGGTCACTTTGTCCCCAAGGTTAAGATTACTTGAACTTACAAATACAAGGAAGAGTTTGGAGAGTACGTCATAAAGGAGGCTGCAAATATAGGCTTTCAAGACCAAGATGGAGGCTAAGTTCTTAACGGTGCTCCTCCTCCCAGCCCACAGCTCACGGGTTGACTGTACCTCCTTGTTTTCACCCTCAAAGCCACATCCTGAGGCCATCACTAGCTTGTGAACGTTATGTCAAAATTGCTTCAGCAACCCTCCACTTTTAGGAACCTAAATCTCATTTCTATTTCCCCAAGAGATCTCTTTTTCAAATGTTTCAGTTTTTCCATTTTAAATCCTGAAGAACTGCTCTCCTCTCCTTTCTAGATAAAGCCAATTTTCTGCAAGTGCTGAGCATAAAGGGTTTTATTACAACTCAGGGTTGTAGACAAAAGAGCCAATTGTTCTACCCAGGTCCTTCTCAGCACAACTATCTTCAATAACACAAGTTGCTCTTCTGCTACCTTTTCCAACCCAGTAGGTACAGCTTCTCTCAGTAACTCAGTAACTTTCTTCTAAAGAAGGTATGGCTTTCTCATACCTTCCTTTAGAAAAAGGGGACAGAATGTTAATCTCTAGCAGGATTCTGTGTTATAAAGATATTAATAGTACCTATGTGGCAGGCTGCCTAAGACAATTTGGTCATCACAACTGTTAGGTTTGAGAAATCAGATAGATTGTCTACCTACCTCTTCCCCTACAACCTCATCACTATGCAGCTGAAAGCAAGTCTTACTCTGTATCTTAACCCTCACAAAGATTTGTTTGTAAGCAGACACCAAAAACAAAAAACAAAACAGGTCATATAGCTTGTTCTGTAAGTTCTGTCAGATCCTGGTTTGTTGTCATTTCAGGAATTCTGAGAAAAACCTAGCAAGGAGGAGTCCCATCAGTGAACAAAATACAACGTTGTTCTGACTGTATTATCTGGCCAACTTTTGGTTGGGCATAGCTGGCTTCCATTGAGTGGAGGAAAAGACGGGAAGCTGATTTCACACATATGGCTCATGTTGAGGTTTAAAGTTGCTGGATTTGTTGGTTCATTACACATACACTGTTCATGCCTGTGGTCTTTTAATCATTTGTTGAACTGCATTCATTTTCATAATAAATGGTTATTTAATGCCACTAGTAAGAAGATCTCTAAAGCATATTTACATAGCACTTTTTGACTTGCTTCCCTTAGACACCTCTATGGCATGTACTCAGAATAACAGTCCTTCAGATGCTAATTAACCACAAACAAATGTGTATTTATGACTAGAGTATGTCAAATAAAAATGAACTTTCTTAGTGTGTGGATTAAAGTTAACTTGCACACATATCTTCATTTTAAATTGAAGTTATTTAAAGAAAATTAAGAGTAATGAAAAACCTCGTATCCTCATTACATCTTTTAGCATGACTTTGTATGTTCTTTATAAAACTTTTTGCATGCATAATTTCATTTGAATTTCACAGAAATTGGGATAGAAATTATCTCCATTTTTCAGATAAGAAAACTGAAGTTTGAAAGATAAATAACTTCTTTCACAGTTACTCTGCTGGCAAATAGCAGTGTGGACTCCATCTCTCTTTTGAATTTCATCTCTAGAATTCCTTCATCAGGGTTTCACACTTAGAGTGAGTCCATGAACCAGAAGTAACAACACCAGCAGCCATAAGATTTTCAGGAATGTAGCATCTCAAGGCCTACTCCACAAATGCTGAATCAAAACCAGCATGAGTTGATTGCTCAGTCAAGCTTTAGACACACTGGACTAGAGCAGGTTTTACTGCTTATTTTTGTAAATAAAGTTTTATTGGAATATAACCATGTCCACTCATCTATGCATTGTCTACAACTATCTTTATACTGTGACAGTTGAGTTACTAGTTGTAGCTGAGATTCTGTGTGGCCCAGAAATCATAAAGAATTTAGTATCTGTGCTTTGTGGGAAAGCTTATTGACACCTAGCCTAGAGCAACACTTCTCAAACTGTGTCAAAGAGTCAATATTTTCTGTGCTTTTAATTTCTAATCCATCACGAAACAATACTTTTATGTAAATACAATAGAAGTGAATTATTACAAAATAAAGACATGAAATATAAGCCCTGATTTTAGAAAAAAATTAGATACAATAGATACTAAATTACTCTGTTCAGTTGCTAAAATATATTGTCCATGAATACTCTCAATTTCCATAGCTACTGGGGACCAATAACATTTTGCAAATCAGCTCTGGCCTGTGGGTGGCAACTGAGCAACTGTAGGTTGAGAAGCACAACAGAGAGTTTGCATATTTCATAACTGTTCTCCTAGTCTGGCTAC
The DNA here is from genome assembly GCF_902686445.1 of Sciurus carolinensis. Lineage (NCBI taxonomy): Eukaryota > Metazoa > Chordata > Mammalia > Rodentia > Sciuridae > Sciurus > Sciurus carolinensis. The sequence continues at coordinate 31,483,818 of NC_062220.1, read as the reverse complement.
CAATAGCCTCTTTAGTCACCTGAGAGTGAAACCTAGGAATTATCAATATTTCCACAGTGTAGGATACCATTACTCTTTGGAGATTTATTTCTCTTAAGAAGTTCAACTGATGTTTTATTTACCACTGTCTTGTCACAGCTCCTGGTTTCCATCTGCCTTGTTATTTCAGAAATATATGCAACCACCGCTGCTACTCTGCATTAAGTGATGTTTACTAGCTTACTCCTGAGTGCTCAATGTTAAATATAGCATCAGTGGTCACACTGCTGGAGGGAGAGACCTCTGAAAGATATCACTCAGCATCCAGGGAGGAACTCAGTAAATTCCATCATCTAATTAACATGCAGAGCAAATGTTAGGCTCGAGGGAAAAAAAATACAAGGAACAGTTTCCAAACTCCCCAGAAAAATTACCTGCAGTCTGGGAAAATGAAAAGCCTCCAACTCCCTTTTATTAGCTGGTCTTGTGTTGCTAGGTGACAAGCTTTGAATAGCTCTTGGCCTGTATCTGCAGCCAGGCTTTTGAAAGTCAGGCTTGTCCCTTAAGTCCCTATGAGTTCTCAGCTCCGACTCCTTCTGTCTTCTCAGCCTTCTTTCAGTTGTGGTTTGGAGACTCTTTCTGTTTCTGGGACCCTGGAAAGATCCCCATCCTACAACTCAATAGATTTATTTCCTTCAAGAATCCCAGGTGGGAAAAATTACTTAACCTGAAGTTGCCCCTGCAAGAAACCCTGCAGACAAGCAGGTTGCACTACAGGCTGACCTAATATGTCCATATGGAGCTACAGGAGTCTTTAAGGTGCACATGAAACAGACTGGATGTATATATAGGATGGGGATAGGAAGCACACTGGATCCATAGTGACACCACTGCAGGCAGACGCTTACCCCTCCAGGGCTGCAGAAAACTTTCTGTCATTTTAGAAAATAAGCTCTTTTAAGACCAGAAAGTGGGCATTTTTTTGCATTATCTGTGCTGCACCTCTCACAAAGTAGGCACGTAAATGAAAATTAGATATTAATAAACATCACTTTTTAAGTGATAAAAGAATAGAATAAGATCATCTGTCAAGTAAAGTTGTCATCATTATAGTCAGCGAATCTTCACAACATAATATGTTGCATTCAACATAAATAGGAATGAGGACAATGGCCCAGGTCCTTTCTCTAGCACATCACAGATTTAAGTACAAATCAACCAAAATGAGCACTCCAGGAGAGACCAGGAACTGAAACCACAGGTCTCCCTGATGAAGGTGAAGTTGGAAGAAGAGGAAAGAAACTGTAATAACCATGAATCAAATCTTGACGGCCATTAAGTAACAAGGTAAGTAAACAGAGAGGATGGTAAGAAATCATGAACAGAATCTCCAAGAATTATGGGATATCATGAAAAGACAAAATTTAAGAATTATTTGGATTGAGGAAGGCACAGAGAAACAAACCAAAGGAATGAACAATCTACTCAATGAAATAGTATCAGAAAATTTCCCAAATCTGGAGAATAAATGGAAAATCAAATACAAGAGACTTATAGGACACCAAATGTAGAAAATTACAACAGACCCACACCAAGGCACATTAAAATGAAAATACCTAATATACAAAATAAAGATAGAATTTTAAAGACTGTAAGAGAAAAAAAATCAAATTACATTCAGGGGGAAAGCAGTATGGATATCAGCAGATTTTTCAATCCAGACCCTAAAAGCTAAAAGGTCCTGGAACAGCATTTTTCAAGCTCTGAAAGAAAATGGAATGGATGCCAACCAAGAATCTTATACCCAGCAAAACTTACCTTCAGATCTGACCACGAAGTAAAATCCTTCCATAATAAACAAAAGCTAAAAGAATCTACAAATAGAAAGCCGGCACTATAGAACATTCTCAGCAAAATATTCCATGAGGAAGAAATGAAAAACAATAATTTAAGGCAGCAAAGGGAGAACTACCCTAAAGGAATAGCCAAATAAAGGAAAAACCAAGTCAAGTTAAAAACCAAAAATAAGCCAAAATTACTGGGAATACAAATCATATCTCAATAATAAACCTGAATGTTAATGACCTGAGCTTGTCAATCAAAAGACACAGACTGGCAGATTGGATTAAAAAGAAAGGCCCAACAATATGCTGCCTTCAACAGAATCATCTCATAGAAAAAAGATACCCACAGACTAAAGGTGAAAGGATGGGAAAAAACATACCGTGCACATGGACTCAATAAAAAAGCAGGGCTATCCATCCTCATATCAGATAAAGTGGACATACTTACTTTAAAACAAAGAATTAGGGCTCCATTAAGTGTCTTGTCCAAGTCTGGGAGTTTTTTCATTTATTTTTGCTTTGCGGTACTGGAGGACATATCTAGGGCCTTACACATGCTAGGCAATTGCTTTGCCACTGAAGCAGACCCTCCTCCCAGACTGGGAATTTTTAAATGGCAGAAGAAAGATTTAAACTTGAATCTGTTTGGATACACTGTTCCTACTCATTATAAAACCTCTATTAGGGCCCCCTCAGTAGTGAATTCTAATGCTTGGGCAACTGTAGGGTTTTAAAAATATAGCTAGAGTTTAAAAAAAAAAAAACATACAATAAAAACATTTCCAGACATCATTATCTGAGACCAGGATGGAGAGCAAACACAGTGATCCAAGAATCCTCAGTTGGGCTTTCAGTAGCAACTGTAAGGTTGGAGGGGATAGGGGAATAAATAGGGAGAAGGGGAGTGAATGCACCAACAGAAATCTGGAATTTCATTTTGTTAAGATCTTGGGCCTTCTGGGAAAGTGAGGCAGTGTGAAGGTCCCCTTTCAAATCCCGACTCTTCTAATCAAGTCAGAGAAATTTCAGACATGTTGCTCAGAGTAACAGACACGAGCAATTAGAAGGAATAGGTAAGGGAAAAAGGGGACTTTCTCAAGGAAGAGAGTGGGTCATCTCAGAGAGGAGAGGGACAGTGTGCCTTTCCTGCACTCCAGTTTTAATAGGGATCCCAGAGAAGTTTCCAGGAATCCTGCCCAGGTCCACCTCTTGACTTTTGACTGACAGCAGGATGACATCAGACTTTCAAGTCCCCACTGCCATGACAACTCCAGGTTCCTTTAGCCCACGCTAACTGGTTTAATTTGGATTCTTAACAGTAAAATCTATAAGAATTAAAAGGAATTATCTTTATGTCTCTACATTCTAGGATCTAGTCTGTGTGTCACAAAAAGCCCCCCCAACGCCCCATCAGTGTTGCTTGTACTTCTCTTATCAGAATTATTTCATGTCTACAGATAACAGGTAGTTTGCTGAATAATGTGACATATCTATCCATTTAAGCCAGGCAGGGCTGCAGGTAAATTGTGTCTTAGAAAAGAAAGCATGTGGGGGTCAGCACAGTGGGCCCAGTTTCTAGAATTATTCCCTTAACCTCACGTTCCCACCACTTGCATCTGCCTGTCCTCTATCACTTTGCAGCTTTTCAAAAGTGTTTCTCAGAGTCACATGTGGTATTTAAAGTGTTAAATATGGGAACACAATGACTTGTGAAAATAGATTCAGCCCATGGTGTTGTCTAGTTAGGTTGTACTTGCTCATCAAAGGGTAAACATTTTGAATTAAATTATTCAGTGAGAACTTAGTATTCATTCATTGCTGCTGAATACTAATGAGAGAATGCAAACACAGTCTATCATGTTCTGTTAAGATAGAAGAGAAGGCTACTGACGAGAGTCACTGAGAAATGTCTTTTCAAGGTTACGAGCCTTAAAATATTTTGATGCACCAAGAGAGAAACAATTGCTTATGAAGTATCCATTATGTGCAGTAATCACTATGCAATACATGTGTGTGTCTTTACTGTGTCTACAGTGGATGTGTGTGGGAGGTGGGTAGAGGATGGATTTTGGAGTCGAGAGCATTTATCCAAACAGGAAAATGACCTGTCACCAAAGAACTTAAATTTAGTCGAAGAAATGACAGAAAATTAAGCCATCTGACAAGGCAATAAAGAATGGTTTCTCAGGAATGGCATGATATTGATTATTCCTTGTGCCCTAGAATCTCACCTCTCCCTTTATATTTCTTCCTTCCTATCAGCATTCGACTTTTCACCAAAATCACTGCATTGAATAAAGGCTTCCTTCAACCCTGGGCTACTACTCCCCTGCCATCATGTGCCCCTCATTCCTCATATGGTGTTTTCCTCAGGATCTTCACACCCTCCATGCTGGTCACCTCCCTCATTGCTCGACCTAACTGCAGCCTTTGAAACTGCCACCTTTGAAACCGCCATTTACCTTAAGTCACAAAAACCAAAGAAAACTTTCCACTCCTACTTTGTCAACATCTCAGCATCTTTTGCACCATTTGTTACAGAATTCCATTTCTTTTCTCGCCTTTTCTCACTCCCAGTCCTTTGGCATTTCTTTCCTGTCACTTTTGCTGGCTTCTCCCTCCCTATTCACTTGTCATCTGTTGACATTTGTGATGGGCTTCCCCCTTTTTATTTATACTTTCTGTCTCTCACTCGCCACTCATGTGATTTAAATTACTATCTACCCATGTGACTTCTATTTATATTCCAATGGTTCCCAAATTTGTATCTGTAGTCCATGCTCTTCTTCTGAATTCCAGGTGCAAAGACATCTCCCTAAGCAGCACCTCTACTTTAATGTCTCAGGGGTACCTCAAATACAACATAGCCAAAAATGAATTTATAATCCTTATCCTTCCTTTCCCCACAAATTAAAATGGAAAACAAAACAACCCAAACTTATGTAAGGCAACAAAAGGAGTGCTTAGGAGGAAATTTATAGCCAAAAGTTAAAAAAGAAAAAAAGATCACAAACAAAAATTTCATACTGTAAGGAATCAGGAGTGTCAAATAAACCCAAACATAGTCCAAAGAAGGAAAAAGATAAAGATTGGAGCCAAGATAAATGAAATAAAAACAACTGAATATCCATATGCAAAAGGATAAAATTGCATCCCTACCTAGCACCATATTTGAAAATTAACTGAAAATGTATCAATGATCTAAATATATGGACTAAAACTATAAAACATTTAGAAGAAAATGGAGCAGTGAATCTTTATGCCTTTGGATTTAACAATGGATTCTTAGATAGGAAACCAAAAGCACAAGCAACTACAACCACTAAAAAAAATGGACTTTATCAAAATTAAAAACATTTGTGCATCAAAGGATATTATGAAGAAATTAAAAGGACAGCCTACCAAACGGAAGAAAATATTTTTAAATCATATAGCCAATAAGGGTCTAGTATTCAGAATATTATGAAAACTTACCAACTCAACAAGAAAAAGATGAACATCTCAATTAAAAAATAATAAAAGACTTCAGACATTTCTTCAAAGATACCAAAGGACCAGTAAGCACATGAAAAGATGTTCAATACCATGCATCATTAAGTAAAGGCAAATCAAAACCACAATGAGGTTAGCATTTTACATGCACTAGGATGGCTAAAACAAAAAGCAAAAACAAAATAAAAGGAAAATAACAAGTGTTGAAAACAATATAGCGAAATCATAACCTCATGTTAAGAATGTAAACTGGTGCAGCAGCTGTGGAACACTGGCAAGACCTCAAAAGGTTAAACATAAAAATACTATATAACCCAGCAATCCCACTTTTAATTATAAACCTACCAAAATTGAATGGAAAACAGGTGCTCAAAAAATACTTGTATGCACATATTAATGGAAACACTATTAACAATAACCATTAACAGTAACCCAAAGATGATAAGTCAGATTTTTATCAACAGATGAATGCTTAAACAAATAGTGAGATCTCCCTCTATATATGTATGTGTATATATGTAAGTATATATAAACAAATAGTGATAAATATATATCCACATAAACTGTGATATATACATATGTATATATAATATTCAGTCATGCAAAGGAATGAAATACTGATGCATGCTACAACATGAAGGAACCTGAAAAACATCAAGAAGAAGCTAGAAAAAAAGAATATATACTGTATGATTCTAATTATGTGAAATGTCCTGAATAGGTAAATCTTTAAAGAGAAAAAAAATTATGATTGCCAGGAGCTAGGAGCTGAGCAAAGGAAAGGTAATGCTTAATGGGTATGAATCTTCATTGGGGTAATAATAATGTTTTGAAATAGGGATAGATAATTGCACAAATTTTTGGATGTATTAAATGCCATTGAATATAAGTTTAAAATTCTAATTTTATGTCATATAAATTTCAGCTAATTTTTTTTTAAAAGTCAGGGTACATGGGACCAAAAAGATAATAGAAGACATCTCCCTTCTTTCCCAAACTCCTATTAAAATTACTAAAATATCATGATTCATTATGATGATAAAATTTATAATTTTTCATCATCTTGAAATAAATGCATGATTAAAGAAACCAATTTAAATATTTAATTCGGTAATTATATATTTTCTTCTTAGATAAAATGACCTACCAAATTATATTTCTCATAGCCAATAGAACTCAGGTTTCTTTTTTTAGATGTACTTTAAATTAAGATCATAGAAAATCTACTATTTTAAGTTTCTTGGCATGCAAACTATCTTCCATTTAAGTTTAGGTTTCTTAGCTTAGCACATCTAAGAAAAAGTATTTTTTCTTTTAGGTTTCCTTTTCCTAGTTTGAAAAGATAAATAAAATAAAATGATTAAAGGAAAACAAATATAATAACTCATAAAATTTGAACATATTCCCTTTCTAATAAGTTATTAAACTATTCACAATAAGAATATATTTCATTGCAAAAAACAAAGTAGGTGTATGTTTGGTATATAAATAAAAGACAGTTTTAGAAAGAAATATCTATAATGAGTTTTGTGGATTTTTTTAATCACTAATTTCAGTATGTTCTTTAAAGATGAACTGAGACCAGATGCAGTAGAACCATTAGAACGCATTCCTACAACTCTTTGGTGCTATTCCATTAGGCTACATGAGCAGTCCTGTGCTGTTGTTTTCAGTGTAATATATTATGTATAACTCAAATTATTTAAACAATGAAAAAGTGAATGAGGTAGACAGTAACACTATAACAATATAACACTATACAGTTAAAATGGGATGCATCAAAGACTGTGAAGCCTTACATATTGTTTTAGTTTGAACTCCCTAAGCAGTCCCTGAAAAGGACTGGGTGCAATAAATTCAATTATGAGTGTAGGAAGGTAATTGGAGGTTGGGGAGAGTAAGACAGGAAAAGGCGCCAAGTCATGACAGAGTATCAGAATGAGCAGTACATCACTCTAGGCAACTGAAGTTAAACCTGTCTGAGAACCCTCAGAGGGATAGAAGTACACATCTCTCAGTTTTCCCACTGGGGGCTGAGGAGGCTAGGATACTCATTCACCAGTTCCCTATCATTTCCATCCTTATTAGTTGAGGATGAGTCCCAACTCCCTCCCATGTTTTCTTTTTGAACCTGCAGGAACTGAGCATGCTTTTGCAACTGAAGAGCACTCTCAAACCCTGGTGCACCAGCAGCTGTGCTGTGGAACAAAGCTGTCTAAACAGGGGGCCAGAGAGATCTGGGTGGACACTGTTGTGTGCTGGGTTTGGGGGAAGCAGACTGACATGAAGTGTACTGTGCAAGGTGTTAACTGATGAGTGCACTATGGATGGGAAGAGAAGAAGCTGCTTCAAGCAGAGGGTAAAGTCAAGCTTCCAAGACACAAAGTATTTCACTTAGAAGAGTAAAAATTGTATCATAGGATAGTCCTAATGGAATCTGGCCAAACAGCTGATCTTCCATCCTTTCATTAATAATAAGTTGCAATCTGTGTGCATGCTGCTATCTTATCAAGTGGTCTCAAATTAGAACCACAAAATACAAATTAATTTATAACATACTTTCCTAAATTATAAGTGATTGACCTAATTTTAAACTTATCAAATTAAAATGATGAACCTTTAAATGCAACCTTTGTTCCCAAATGTATAATTCATAATATATGTTCTCTGCTACCCATCCCCACCAGTACTTTCCCAGAGTGACTGATCATGGGAATAAAACTGGAGCACATATACAAATGTTGGCACAGATTTACAGACTCATGGGGTGATATACAAGATAATATGCTCAAGACTCACTTAGTATATTAGCCTGTACTGAAGATGCATTTTACTCCAGAAAGTCAGTAATTTGAGCAAGGTACATTTTAAATAAACATTCAAGAGTCCACAAACCAATCACGAAACATTGAAATAATCAAATTTTCAGAAAGGCTATTCATATTTACCGATTAGGAAACTAAGCTAGTTAGAGTATCTTTATGTTTCCTTTTAATCCATTATTAATTTTAGCTTGAGTTGACTCAAAACCCAACTTTATCTTTCTTACTTGGATCTTTCAAATAATATCAGGGACCAATGAACCAAATGACCAACAGGCTAAATGAACAAACCACAAATGAGCATACAAATGAAACTTTTTTACTAAGGGTTTTTTTCCATTTTGTTTAATTCCTTATGCACAAATCTGAAAATGGGAATATGTGCAAATAATCTTATTTAGATTTAGAGACTTACTTAAATTCAGTAGTAGTATATATAATATGTAAGCAATTTGGTGACATTCTCAAAAATGTTATCATTTTTACACAGAACCTCTCCTATGAAATTTTGTCATTATATTTATTTATTCCTTATTTTTTTTACAGTTTTCATAGGTAATGCAAAATTAACTATAAGCTCCAAACCAAATTCCTATTCTGAATAAATATACAGTATTCTTTTTAACTCATTGTTAATAATAACATCCTGTGGTAACTAAAAGCATTCACATACATTAAATTTTGATCCACCCAACAATTCTATGTGAAAAGTAGAAGGATAATCATTATAAATCTTACTTTAAAAAACCTAGATGTCTAATGTTCAGCAAGTTCAAAAGATGTTTTTATAGTCACACAAACAGAAAATGTAGTAGATAGAACTAAAAACTATGTTTCCTGACTTTAAATCCTATTCTCTCTCAAATCTACCACTTTAGCTTTCTAATCAATTTCTCTGTATAGTCCACATCAAAATACCATCAAATTCAAGTTCAGAACAACCAATGAATAACATTTTGCCTATTAGTACACAGAAAGGTAGGGCATAAATATAAAACCAGTTATTATCTACTCAGTATCCTTGAATCCATTCTCAAATTTCATGGCCAAGTGAGAATGGGTTATTTTGGAGATGAGAAAGAGGTAAAGGGGTTGTGTTTTGTTTTGTAAGTTGAATACAATGCAGTGGTTTTACTGAGAATAAGTACTAACAACAAGGTCTTCTAGGAGCAGAGGTTTGCGCCCTGCTGTGAAAAGTCATTTTCTTCTCAAATATTGCTTCACAGCATACTTTGTGGTGCTCAAGTTTTATGCATTTTAAGGAAAGTTACAAACTATTGTAGTTTCACATAATTCTTTATTCTCCTGATTTTCTTTATGGCTCTCTTTAAGCCAAAAAGGGTTTATAAGGAAAATTAAAGAAAATAAAGACCTTTAATATAAAAGTTATTTTAAACTGCAACATATTAACCCTCGTCATTTAAATTAGACAAGGGAATAATGTCTGACTCCCCTCTCATTGCAACCAGGAGCTACAGGGAAGAGTCTGTCAGGCAGATAGGAGTCTTAAGGTACACCACACCAAGGGAAAGGACCTGAGGACTTCATTCCCTCTGTCAGGAATCCATTTCCAGCAACTACCTCCATTCTACCCAGAACTAGCCACAGAACAGCATTGCCCTCTGAGCTGCAAAGAAAGGGAACAGTTCCTGGATTTCACATTGACCCTATTTTTCTGCACACCTTCTACATTTCTAATAAAGTTTTCAAAGGCACAGAAAAAATCAATCAAGATTCTTTCCTTTTTCTCAAATTCCAGTATAATAATTTCAAAAGAAAATTTAGATTACCAAAGATCCACTAAATATTTATTGCTTGGCACAGAGAAGAAACGTTGTCATTAAGATAAAAAGATACAATAAGAAAAAATTCAAGAATTGTAAATTTTGGCATGTTGGTCATCTTCATGATGCATCAAGTTCTACAAGTTATGTTTACATGTCTCCTTAAAATATAGAGAAATCATGGCCATCTGCTTTAAGGTAATATGGCATAGTCCAAACATCCAATGAACTATAGGTGATCAATGAAAAATTTTAACTACAGGACAAGGGCATTTGCATGCAATGAGATGGAAAATCCAATGCCTGAAATGAAGGCACCAAATTGTCACCCTGTCTTAAAACTTCAGGACATGTGCTGCTCAGTTAAAATTCTTAGTACCAGGAACACAGTCAGTATACAATAAATATTTCCTGAATATTTACTATGTCAAAAGAGAAAAGTACACTTTTGTCTATTCAGAAAGGGCAAAATCTTTTTAGTGTAAATTTGGCTGGAGTTGTAGATTGCAGGTTTTTGGAAGCATCTGTCAAAATAAATTAATAAATCTCCATATTTTCAAAACTGATGTTCAGAACATTTTAGTGAATCATACAGGGTGTCATGGAGTAGCATCCAAAAATTAGAAATTCATTTCTGATTGTATTAGAAGACAAAAGGATCAGAAAGAACAAAGAAATTTAGTTATTAAGGAATGGAGAGAAGGAGAGAGAAAAGACAGAAGGAGACAAAGAGAACATAAAAATCATAAGCTATAAATGATAAATACATAAGAAAATGAGACCAATGATCATAACGCAAAAACTTAAAGTGATATAACTTACTTTAGGAATTGAGTCAATTTTTAAACCTGGTTTTGAAATACAGTATAGGTTGGAATTATGGGTGGACTTCCATCTATTCATTCTCATAGCTTCATCATTACTACTCTGAGGGTGACTCCTAAATCACCGAAGTTCAGCCACTCCCCAGACACACCCAGGCTTTCCATGCCTTTTTAGATGTAGTCATCAGGAAATCCCACACACTGTTTAAACTCAACATAGCTCATGAATCCTGCACTACACCTTCATTGTCCCTATCTTAGCAGTGGCATCCTTATTATTTGTTCTTTACATCTCATTCATTATGAAGTCCTGCTTCCATCTCTACAAAATTTTCATTAGCTGCTCCCACCTCTGCAGTCCAAGCTGCCGTGAGCATGTTCTTCCTGCCCTCATCCCTTTCAGTCAGGACGTAATCGGTCTTGAGATAGGCCACAAAACCTTTATGAACTTACCCCTTCCAGCACTATGCCTTCAATGTCAAACACTTAATGTTTATTCCTTGAACAAGTTCACACATTTCCATATAAGTGCTTTTGCTTTCTTAGTTCCCTCTGCCTAAAAGGTTCTTTGTGAACAAAAATTCTGCTAATGTACACAGATTTTCCTTACTCTAATGATATAATATGTATGCTTCCCCTTCTTTCTTGACTGTTTTAATCTGTTTCCCTGAAAGCATTTTTTCACTGCTTTTTTTTATTATAGTTGTTTATTAGTGTACCTATTTCTACCACTAAATAATAAGCAGCTTAAAGAAAGTGATGGTATTTTTCATGTTTAAATCTCCCAAAGATACTTGGAAAATGCCTGACCCATAGCAGGCATGCAAAAAAGTTTTGGGAGCACTTAACACCAAAATGATTAAAACTAAAGACAATTGGAAACATAGTTTCTAATTGAAAAGTAGATTTTATTTGGCTAAGGCAAAACACTGATTAGAACTGGATTAATTCTAAAAATAGAATGATTTACACTCACATTTATTTATTTTTAAATCTTAAAAACATACAAAAGGGAGGTTTCAAGATGGCGAACTAGAGGGTGGCTGCATTTCATGTTGCTCCAGTACGCAGGATTCAAAAGAGGAGAAAGTGAGAGACTTGGGACCAACTCAAAGCCGCCGGGTGAGTCTCACCTGTTGGGGAGGCGTCCCGGATGGGGCGGTAGCCCCGGAACGCAGGGAACTTTGTGAAGTAGTTGCTCGGTGAGACGCCCCTCCCCCCACTGGAGCAGTAAACATGGACAACTGGGAACATCTTAGAGGAGGCGGCTCAGCACAGTGCTTGGACTCAGAGCAACCACTGGGGCTCCGGGCAGCTGCCTGAGGAGGAGTTGCGTGGCGAGCTGTTTGGACTCAGAGCGATCGCTTCTGAACACCGGGGAGCTGCCCGGAGGAAGAGGAGGAGCGCAGCGGGTCGCTTGAACTCGGAGGGACTACACCAGAGCTACAGGCAGTTGCCAGAGGAGGAGCTGCGTGGTGAGCTGTTTAGACTCAGAGCGACCACTTCTGAACACTGGGGGGGGCTGCCTGGAGGAAGAGGAGGAGCGCAGCGGGTCGCTTGGTCTCAGAGTGACTGCAGCAGAGCTACAGGCAGTTGCCAGAGGAGGAGCTGTGTGGCGAGCTGTTTGGACTCAGATCGACCACTTCTGAACACAGATCGACCACTTCTGAACACCGGGGGGGCTTCCTGGAGGAAGAGGAGAGGAGCAGCGGGTCCCTTGGTCTAGGAGTGACTGCACCAGAGCTCCAGGAGGCTGCTCAGAGGAGGAGGCGAGTGATGAGTTGTTTGGACTCAAAGCGACCGCTCCTGAACACCGGGGGCCTGCCTGGAGGAGGAGCGCGGTGGGTCTCCTGGTCTCGGAGCGACTGCTCCTGAACACCTGGGGGGCTACCCCAAGGAGGAGGAGGAACAGGGCGGGTCACTTGGACTTGGAGTGACTGCCTAGGGCTACAAGCGGTTGGAAGGAGGAGGAGACACGAAGTGAGTTGCTTGGACTCCTACTGACTGCGTCGGAACACCCGGCGGCTGTCCAGAGAAAGAGGCGTGTGGCGGGTCTCTGGGACTCAGAGCTATTGTACGGGGCTCCAGGTGGCGACTCAGAGGAGGGGTCGAATAGCCAGGCGATTAGGTGCAGAGCAGGGTCCCAGAACCTAGGCAGCTTCTTGGTGGAAGAGCCGCACAGAGACACGCTTAGGGGCGGAGCGAAGGTTCCAAGACTGAGGGCAGATTCTCTGAGGAGGGGCAGCCTATGGAGACTCGTCTGCGAAGGGTGAGGCTCCCAGGCCCAGGAGGTAGGTCGAGGCCCCTGGAAACGTTGCAGAGGAAGGCAGCCCAGCCCAGGCAGTAGTTGTAGATTGAGGGGAACCTCTAGGAGGGGAACTGACCAGCGAGACCTCCCCACTGGGTGAGTCTTCCCTGCTGGGTGAAGTTTTCCCACAAGGACAGTAAAACCAGATACACAGGAACAAACAGGCCTTGCCCCAGCCCACAGCCTAGTTTCCCTCTGTCTGACCATTGGTCAACAAGTGGAGGCACCTCTGCCCACTAGCAGGGAATATACCCCACCTGAGGGTCACCACCCCTAGAGAGACAGCTTCCTTGGGGAGCACCGCAATATCAACTCCCTCCAAGACTTCAGGCTACTGAAGGATAAGAAGGGATATACTAGCAATCTTCAGGAACATTATAAGTCAATAGAGGAAATCTGCAATATCTTAATGATCCACTGATTCCTGAACAATATGAGAAAACAAGGGAAGAAAATGCCCCAAACAAATCTAGATGTTACATCAATAAAATCCAACGACAGCATGGCAGAAGAAATGACAGAAAGGGAGTTCAGAAGGTACATAATTAAAATGATCAGAGAAGCAAATGATGAGATGAAAGAGCAAATGCAGGCATTGAATGATCACACCAATCGACAGTTAAAAGAGCAAGTACAGGAAGCAAAAGATCATTTCAATAAAGAGTTAGAGATATTGAAAAAAAAACAAACAGAAATCCTTGAAATGAAGGAAACAATAAACCAAATTAAGAACTCCATAGAAAGCATAACCAATAGGATAGAACACCTGGAAGACAGAACCTCAGATATTGAAGATAAAATATTTAACCTTGAAAACAAAGTTGAACAAACAGAGAAGATGGTAAGAAATCATGAACAGAATCTCCAAGAATTATGGGATATCATGAAAAGGCCAATTTGAGAATTATTGGGATTGAGGAAGGCACAGAGAAACAAACCAAGGGAATGAACAATCTATTCAATAAAATAGTATCAGAAAATTTCCCAAAACTGAAGAATGAAATGGAAAATCAAGTTCAAGAGGCTTATAGGACTCCAAATACACAAAATTACAACAGACCCACACCAAGGCACATTATAATGAAAATACCTAACATACAAAATAAAGACAGAATTAAAAGGCTGTGAGAGAAAAGAACCAAATTACATTCAGGAGGAAACCAATACGGATATCAGCAGATTTTTCAATCCAGACCCTAAAAGCTGGGAAGGGCCTGGAACAACATTTTTCAAGCTCTGAAAGAAAATGGATGCCAAACAAGAATCTTATACCCAGCAAAACTTACCTTCAAATTTGACGATGAAATAAAATCATTCCATGATAAACAAAAGCTAAAAGAATTTACAAAAAGAAAGCCAGCATTACAGAAAATTCTCAGCAAAATATTCCATGAGGAAGAGATAAAAAAACAAAGAAGCAAATCAGCAAAGAGAGGAATTATCAAAAGGAACTGTCAAATAAAGGAGGAACCAAGTTGTGTCAAAAAAATAAAAAAATAAATAAAATTTAAAAAATGAACCAAATGACCGGGAATACTAATCATATCTCAATAATAACCCTGAATGTTAATGGCCTGAATTCATCAATCAAAAGACATAGACTGGCAGATTGGATTAAAAAGAAAGATCCAACAATATGTTGCCTGCAAGAGACTCACTTCATAGAAAGATACCCATAGACTAAAGGTGAAAGGATGGGGAAAAACATACCATGCACATGGACTCAGCAAAAAAGCTGGAGTATCCATCCTCATTTCAGATAATGTGGACTTCAAGCCAAAGTTAGTCAGAAGGGATAAAGAAGGACATTTCATACTGCTTAAGGGAAGCATAAATCAGCAAGATATAACAATCATAAACATCTATGCCCCAAACAGTGGCTCATCCATGTATGTCAAACAAATCCTTCTCAATTTTAGAAACCAAATAGACTGTAACACAATAATACTAGGTGATTTTAACACGCCTCTCTCACCACTGGACAGATCTTCCAATCAAAAATTGAACAAAGAAAACATAGATCTCAATAACACAATCAATAATTTAGACTTAACAGACATTTATAGAATATACCATCCAACCAAGAGCGAATACACTTTCTTCTCAGCAGCACATGGATCCTTCTCTAAAATAGACCATATATTATGCCACAAAGCTAATACTAGCAAATACAAGAAGATAGAGACAATACCTTGTATTCTATCAGATCATAATGGATTGAAGTTAGAAATAAATGAAAGAGTAAAAAACAGAAACTACTCCAACACCTGGAGATTGAACAATATGCTATTATATGATGAATGGATAACAGAAGATATTAGGAAGGAAATTAAAAAATTCTTAGAGGTAAATGAGAACAAAGAAACATCATATCAAAATCTCTGGGACACTATGAAAGCAGTACTTAGAGGAAGATTTATTTCATGGAGTGCATTTAATAAAAGAAGTAAAACTCAACAAATCAACCACCTAACACTACAGCTCAAAGCCCTAGAAAAAGAAGAACAGACAAACACCAAAAGTAGTAGAAGACAGGAAATAGTTAAACTCAGAGCTGAAATCAACGAAATTGAAACAAAAGAAACAATACAAAAAATTGACAAAATAAATAGTTGGTTCTTTGAAAAAATAAACAAAATTGATAAACCCTTAGCGACACTAACAAAGAGAAGATGAGAGAAAACCCAAATTACTAAAATTCGGAATGAACAAGGAAGTATCACAACAGACAGGATTGAAATGCAAAACATAATTGGAAGCTATTTTGAAAAATCTATACTCCAACAAAATAGAAAATTTCGAAGACATCAACATGTTTCTAGAGACATATGAATTGCCTAATCTGAACCAGGAGGACATACACAATTTAAATAGACCAATTTCAAGTAATGAAATAGAAGAAGTTATCAAAAGCCTACCAACAAAGAAAAGTCCAGGACCAGATGGGTTCTCAGCCGAGTTCTACAAAACCTTTAAAGAAGAGCTCATTCCAATACTTCTCAAAGTATTCCATAAAATAGAAGAGGAGGGAACCCTCCCAAACTCATTCTATGAAGCCAATATCACCCTGATACCTAAACCAGACAGAGACACATCGAGGAAAGAAAATTTCAGACCAATATCCTTAATGAACATCGACGCAAAAATTCCCAACAAAATTTTAGCAAATTGCATACAAAAACATATTAAAAAGATGGTGCACCATGATCAAGTGGGTTTCATCCCAGGGATGCAAGGTTGGTTCAACATCCGGAAATCAATAAATGTAATTCACCATATCAATAGACTTAAAGTCAAGAATCACATGATTATTTCAATAGATGCAGAAAAAGCATTTGATAAAATACAGCACCCCTTCATGCTCAAAACACTAGAAAAAATAGGGATAGTGGGAACATTCCTTAACATTGTAAGGGCCATCTATGCTAAGCCCATGGCCAATATCATTCTAAATGGTGAAAAACTGAAAGCATTCCCCCTAAAAACTGGAACAAGGCAGGGATGCCCTCTTTCACCACTTCTATTCAATATCATCCTTGAAACTCTAGCCAGAGCAATTAGACAGACCAAAGAAATTAAAGGAATACGAATAGGAAAAGAAGAACTCAAACTATCCCTGTTTGCTGATGATATGATTATATACTTAGAGGAACCAGGAAATTCTAAAAGAAAACTTTTAGAACTCGTAAGTGAATTCAGTAAAGTAGCAGGATATAAGATCAATGCTCATAAATCTAATGCATTTTTATACATAAGTGATGAATCTTCAGAAAGAGAAATCAGGAAAACTACCCCATTCACAATAGCATCGAAAAAAATAAAATACTTGGGAATCAATCTCTCAAAAGAGGTGAAAGTCCTCTACAATGAGAACTACAGAACACTAAAGAAAGAAATTAAAGAAAACCTTAGAAGATGGAAAGATCTCCCATGTTCTTGGATAGGAAGAATTAATATTGTCAAAATGGCTATACTACCAAAAGTGCTATACAGATTCAATGCAATTCCAATTAAAATCCCAATGATGTACCTTACAGAAATAGAGCAAGCAATTATGAAATTCATCTGCAAGAATAAAAAACCCAGAATAGCTAAAGCAATCCTTGGCAGAAAGAGTGAAGCAGGGGGTATTGCAATACCAGATCTTCAACTTTACTACAAAGCAATAGTAACAAAAACAGCATGGTATTGGTAACAAAATAGAAAGGTGGATCAATGGTACAGAATGGAGGACACGGACACAAATCCAAATAAATACAAATTTCTCATACTAGACAAAGGTGCCAAAAATATGCAATGGAGAAAAGATAGCCTCTTCAACAAATGGTGCTGGGAGAATTGGAAATCCATATGCAACAGAATGAAACTAAACCCATATCTCTCACCATGCACGAAACTAAACTCAAAATGGATTAAGGACCTAGGAATCAAACCAGAGACCTTGCATCTTATAGAAGAAAAAGTAGGTCCAGAACTTCAACATGTTGGCTTAGGACCAGACTTCCTCAACAGGACTCCCATAGCTCAAGAAATAAAAGCAAGAATCAATAACTGGGATAGATTCAAACTAAAAAGCTTTCTCTCAGCAAAGGAAACTATCAGAAATGTGAAGAGAGAGCCTACAGAGTGGGAGAATATCTTTGCCAACCATACCTCAGATAGAGCGCTAATTTCCAGAATCTATAAAGAACTCAAAAAACTCTACACGAAGAATACAAATAATCCAATCAACAAATGGGCTAAGGAAATGAACAGACACTTCACAGAAGAAGATGTACAAGTAATCACCAGATATATGAAAAAATGTTCAACATCCCTAGTAATAAGGGAAATGCAAATCAAAACTACCCTAAGATTTCATCTC
Organism: Sciurus carolinensis; assembly: GCF_902686445.1. Lineage (NCBI taxonomy): Eukaryota > Metazoa > Chordata > Mammalia > Rodentia > Sciuridae > Sciurus > Sciurus carolinensis. The sequence continues at coordinate 31,465,901 of NC_062220.1, read as the reverse complement.
ACCCCAATTAGAATGGCGATTATCAAGAATACAAGCAACAATAGGTGTTGGCGAGGATGTGGTGAAAAAGGAACACTCATACATTGCTGGTGGGGTTGCAAATTAGTGCAACCACTCTGGAAAGCAGTGTGGAGATTCCTCAGAAAGCTTGGAATGGAAACACCATTTGACCCAGCTATCCCACTCCTTGGCCTATACCCAAAGGACTTAAAAGCAGCATACTACAGAGATACAGCCACATCAATGTTCATTGCTGCTCAATTCACCATAGCCAGATTGTGGAACCAACCTAGATGTCCTTCAGTTGATGAATGGATAAAGAAACTGTGGCATATTTATACAATGGAATATTACTCCGCAATGAAGAATGATAAAATTATGGCATTTGTAGGCAAATGGTCGAAATTGGAGAATATCATGCTAAGTGAGATAAGCCAATCTCAAAAAACTAAAGGACGAATGATCTCGCTGATAAGCGGATGAGGACATATAATGGGGGGTGGGAGGGGCTAGCATTAGGTTTAGGGTTAGGTTTAGAGTTAGGCTAAGGAGAGCAGTAAGAATGAAGGAAAGAAGGACTGTGTAGAGGGAAAAGAGGGGTGGGAGGGGTGGGAGGGGTGGGAGGGGTGGGGGGGAGGGGAAAAATATAATAAACATCATTACCCTATGTAAACGTAAAAAAAAATAAATAAATAAATAAAAAAAGGTAAAATAAAAAAAATAAAATAAAAAAATAAATAAATAAATAAATAAATAAATGTTTCATTTTAAAAAAAAAAAAAAAAAAAAAAAGAAAATCTTTGCCAATCATACTTCAGATAGAGCACTAATCTCCAGAATCTATAAAGAACTCAAAAAACTCTACACCAAGAATGCAAATAATCTAATGGACAAATGGGCTAAGGAAATGAATAGACACTTCACAGAAGAAGATCTACAAGCAATCAACAAACATATGGAAAAATGTTCAACATCTCTAGTAATAAGAGAAATGCAAATCAAAACCACCCTAAGATTCCATCTCACCCCAATTAGAATGGTGATTATCAAGAATACAAGCAACAACAGGTGTTGGCGAGGATGTGGGGAGAAAGGTACACTCATACATTGCTGGTGGGGCTGCAAATTAGTGCAGCCACTCTGGAAAGCAGTGTGGAGACTCCTTAGAAAACTTGGAATGGAACCACCATTTGACCCAGCTATCCCACTCCTTGGCCTGTACCCAAAGGACTTAGAATCAGCATACTACAGAGATACAGCCACATCAATATTCATAGCTTCTCAGTTCACAATAGCCAGATTGTGGAACCAACCTAGATGTCCTTCAATTGATGAATGGATAAAGAAACTGTGGTATATATATATATACAATGGAATATTACTCAGCCATAAAGAATGATAAATTTATGGCATTTGCAGACAAATGGATGAAATTGGAGAATATCATGCTAAGTGAGATAAGCCAATCTCAAAAAACCAAAGGACAAATGATATCGCTAATAAGTGGATGATGACACATAATGGGGGGTGGGAGGGGTTAGTGTTAGGGTTAGAGTTAGGGTTAGGGAGGGGGGCAAGAATGGAGGAAGGAAGGACTGTATAGAGGGAAAAGAGGGGTGGGAGGGGTGGGGGGGAAGGAGAAAAATAACAGAATGAATCAAACAACATTACCCTATGTAAATTTATGATTACACAAATGGTATGCCTTTATGCCATGTACAGAGAAACAAAATGTATCCCATTTGTTTACAATAAAAAAAAACATTTAAGCACTGTATAGCTGAGCTATCTTCTTAACTACTATACCAAAACTGCTTTAATAAATGCTTCTTAAACAATCTCCCTTTTAAAAAGTAAAAAAAAAAAAAAAAAAACATACAAAATCTTTCTAACAAAGGTTGTGCAATGTTATGTAAAAGCTACCTGTCTGCAATAATCATAATAGCTGGTATCTATGGAGAGCTCACCATGTTCTCTGCACGTGCATTAAAATACTTAATCTTCAAAACCGCCCCATTTAGCAACTAAGGAAACTAAGATGTGCAGAAATTAATAACTTTCCCAATGTCTAAAGATAGTAAGAGCAGCCTAGGATCTGATTAATAAAAAAGAGTAATAAATACATTGTGGTGGGGAAAAATCACATCAGATTTTATATATTTTTCTTTCCACTGAATTTATTAAAGGAACTAATGTTACTGTGGTAAGAAACTTAGTAATGATTTCCATTACCAATTTGCTCAATGGATTCCTGCCTTTAATAACTGCTAAGTCACATGCTACACTAAATATGTATGTAAGAAATATTATTGCACAGATCATTTCAAAGTAAAAATAATTTTGAAAATTAAAAAAAAAACATTAGGATAATATGGTTGCTTAAGGAAATGTTTGATCCTCAGAATAATTTCTCACTCTTAGATAAATTTCCTGGAGGTCAAAACATCAAGGTGCTGTGACATTTATTTGCATTTCTACTACTGCTCCTTTAGAGTAGTGCTATTTATGAGATAAAATGATCCCAAGGATTTAAATAAAATGAGAATATTGTTAAATGCTTCCTTATCTCACCAAGCACTAACCCACATATAATCTGACATAAGTTGTATATTCGACTCAAGGCAAACAGCTTTGGCAGAACATTTTAGACATGACATTTGTCTAAGAAACCCTAGAGAGCGTCACATCCTCCTCAGGTGATAATGGAGGTACAAAGTGTGTTCAAGGGTTTCAGCCAAGGAGACTGGAATGAAAATTTGGTGACTTTATCCAGTCCTGAAATACTATAGCTTCAGCATAATCAAATATGCAAACCCTGAAAGAGAAGAGAAGAGGCTGGAACTACAAACACCTGCCTGAGACTGATCCTGGTATAAGGACTCTCATTAAGCTGATCATATTCCAGAAACATGATTCAGTTAAACAGAGGGTCAGATGGAGTAACAGCATCACCATGTACAGATTCTAATTTTTTCTGGACTTTACCCTTTTCATAAGTCCCTTTCTTTTACCTCATTGCTCTTGATTCCTCTAAAACAGTTCCTTGGCTAAAATCTATCAAAATACAATAACCAGAAGCATTTGCACAGCCTTTGCTTTGAATCTCTATTGTCTGTCTTAGAAATAGGATAGCAGGTCAACTTAACATGGAGGCTTTCCTTGGCGTGTAGCACTTTGAGCAGGAGTACTCCATTTGCACACTTGCACACTTCTTATATTTGTACACTGCCCCATTTATCAAGTTATCTCACATACACTTAGCTTTTGCCAACTCTCTGAAAGAGAATACACCGTCGCCATAGCTTTATGTCAAAGAGATGCAAAAATCAATACTTAAGATATTATTCCTTAGGTCTCATACTGGTGGAAGGAAGATGTAGGACAACCTGGCCTACTTACCAAAGGAATAAGTTTCTCTTTCTTTCAAACAAAAATAAAAATAAAAATAAATAAAAACAAATTATTACCTGTGATCCACACAAGATGCATTCAAGAAGTTGCCTGAACATCAGGACCAAAAATAAATGGAAGAAGGAGGTTAACAGTCAAGTTCAAGGGCTGGGGAGATAGCTCAGTCAGTAGAGTACTTGCCTTGCATGCACAAGGCCCTGGGTTTGATCCTCAGCAGAGCAAAGACAGAATGCTCACAGTGAAAACTAGAGGAGGACCTGACAATTTAAGTAGATGGGCTCCACAGAGCTGACATTCTGCTGATGTGTTCAGCTTCTTACCTCTTTCCTCCATGTTAAGGCTAATGAGCTTTATTATCATTGAAAGATCTAGTTTCTAAAAGAAGACATCTGAATCTCTGACTCAGAATGACAGAGTTTCTCCAGGGACTGAGGTCACAAAACAGAAGGAAGTCTAGCTTAGGAATGATTGTGAAGGTCCAGTGAAATTGGGGACTGAAAAAAGAATGAAAAGAAGTTGACTCTGAAAAATCCTGACCACGGAAATAAACTGGGCCTAATAGAGAAAATATCATGAGAATTTGGGTTAGAAGTTAGAACACTGGGGTAATTGAAACACAAAATTCTGCCCAGACTTGAGTCTTTGAAGGAGGTCTAAGTATAGAGTGAGGGCTGTTGGTCTGAGAAGGTCTTGAGTAAAGGGGATGTTTTAGTCAGCTTTTTTGCTGCTATGACTAAATGATCTGACCAGCACAATTATAGAGGAAGAAAGGTTTATTTGAAGGCTCATGGTTTCAGAGGTCTTAGTCCACAGAAGGCCAGCTTATTCCTCAGGGCTTGAGGTGAGGACAACATGGTGGAAGAGCTTGGCAGAGGGAAGCAGCTTGCATCATCAAGAAGCAGAGAGGGTCTCCAATCTCCAGATACAAAATATATACCCCAAAGCCATGCCCCATTTCCAGTCTCCTCCAGCCACACCCTGCCACTTCAATTAATCCCATCAGAGATTAATTCACTGATTGAGTCAAGACTCTTACAACCAATCATTTCTCCTCTGAACCTTCCTGCATTGTCTCACATGTGAGCTTTTGGGGGATAATTCACATCCAAACCATAATAGGGGGTTCACTTCCAAATCCTTGTCCCACAATACCACAAGGCTTTGGTGAGGTTAACCATGGTAAAAGGTTGAAGTGGAGAAGTAAGTCACAATGAGCAAAACTGAGAGAATTCCCAGGGTGGTTCCCAGTGGTCATCAGATTTAGTGGGAGCACATTTGAGATCCATGCATAGGTGGAGAATGAATGGCATTGAGCCAATCTTGTTAACACCCCTGACTGTCTTATATTTAGTAAAGATTTGTAGCACACCTGAAGAGACTGTGAGTATACCATTCAGTATGCAATGATAGAAAAGGAACACCAACAAGAAAGACCTTGATATCAAGGATGTAGTCCCCAGTAAAGCCACACAGTTACCTAGGATCCTGATATGATGGGTGAGGACTTGGAAATGGAGATGAAATGCATTTTCTCAGCAGAAGACTGGAGAAAGCCTAATTGGTCCCAAGGAATTATGGTATTTGCAGCTTCTTAGAACCAGTCCCTGGAAGAATAAAGTCAAGTGTTTTACTATTGTTGACTTTTATATCCATCCAAGTCCTTCTTTTGATGACCTTATACTTAGTGACACAAATCCTCCTCAGAATGGCCCTTCTGTAGCCTGCAAAGGGAACTAGAGAAAAGGAATGTTTTGAATTCATGAAACGAAGTTGTTGTTGACAGTCTTTCTAGGAAGATGTTAGCATTCATTAAAACTTTGTCATTCATTTTTGAATGGCAATAACTAATAGTCACAAGTGTCATGGTTTGTGTCTATGGATTACATGATAAATAACCACAATTTAATTGTTGTTTCTTCATTAATTCATCAACCATATGGATCTTTAAAATGCTCTTGGCATCTCATGTCACTCTCAATGAGGAAGAAAATCCGAGCTGTTTTTTTTTTTTTTTTTTCCCACTTTCTCACAGTCAATCAGCTGAATCAACTCTAATGCAAGATACTAAACTTCATGCAATATGAAAATGTGGTGAAGAAGAATAGGGGGGAAAAGGGCAAGCTTTTATAAACTACTGTTTTGGTGAAATCTCATCCCCCCGCCCAACTTCCTCATGGGTGTTACTATCTGGTGTCCTTGACCAGGGACTATTTAGGTGTTCAGGGCAATATGGTACAGAATCCTCTTAAATTTGCCCATCTCACCCCATGCCTGTAAGGCCAGCTGTGGACATGTGTATAGTGTGTGACTATCTATGATCATGCATATCACAGGTGATTGGCAAGTATTTAAAATTACTAATGCTTCTACATCTCCTAAAGACAGTAATACTCAAGGACAAAGCTTTGTAGAGTTTAGTGATGAGTATGAAGTGAAATTCAAGAAAGCCAAAAGAATGCCAAATATCACATCATGTGTAAAGCCACATGTTAGGACAGGAAATGTGAAAGGGAGGCTTAGGAAAGGAAAAAGATGGAATGGATATGGCTAACAGAAGTGGGTAACGTGACTAGAATTAGAATAGAATTCTGGGGAAAACAAGAGTTTTGCCCCAAGTCACTTACCAAAAATTTTTTCCTACATTCAACAGTCCCTCACTTATCAATGGGAAATATGTACCATACCAGAAACCAGGGATAGTACTGAACCCTAAAGGACTATATACATACATACCTATCATCAACTTTAACTTATAAATTATAAATTTTAACATACACAAAAGTAGCTAAAATCTATTTCTGTGTATGTTATACATTTGAGAACTTCCACCATTTTGTTTAAAGGAAGTACTTTATGGCTTCTCTTTGGGAAGTCCAAATTTCCAACATCACTACTCTTGCCCTTTGGGGCCATTATTAAGTAAAATAAAAGTCGCTTGCAGATAAGCACTCTCATTACCCTAACAGTTAATCTGATAACTGAGATGACTATTAAGGAACTAGTTTTTGAGTTGCATTTACAGAGTAGGTAATCTGGACCAAAGGGTGATTCATGTCCTGGGCAGGACAGAAGGAATGACTCAAGATTTCTTTACACTACTCAGAATGGCACACGCTTTAAAAGTTTGAATTGTTTACTTCTGGAATTTCCACTTAATTTCTTGAGACCTTGTTTGACCATAGATACCTGAAACCAAGGGAAGTAAAACCATGGATAAGGGTACATTGCTGAATACAAAATTCTCCCCATGAAGAATCCCGACTAATGAACTTTTGGGACAGGTGTTTAAGAAAGACTGACACAGATATAAATACACATCTTTGACTAAAAGGAGAATGGAAATATGAGGTGCTAATATTTATTGAACATTTACTATATGCCAGACACTCTGCTAGATTGTAACCAACTCTTTGAGTTACATGGTAAACTCTATTACAAAAATGAGGAACTGAGGCTAATGAAATTTAACTAATATACCCTACAATATATCACTAATAAGTGTGGAAGGTAGGATTTGAATCCAGGTCCATCTGATTCTAGAACTGAGGTTGTTAAGCACAATGTTGCACTATTTTTGCTAAACTGCATTGGGTATGTGTTGACCTACTGTCCTTGAGTCTCTTATTCTATTTACCCAAAATATACAAATTTCTGGCAAAATAAGATCTCATTCATTTGGGTTTTGGCTATATTTTTTTAGGATCAGGTGAAAGAAAATCTTTGTATTTTATCAGAAACTGGAAATAAATTATTTAATTTCTATTACTTAGAGACTCTGTTTATACTGCCTCCTCCAAGGCATTCAAAATTATATTCCAAAGAATAATATTTAGTCTTTAGAAAAGCATAGAGACAGGCATATACCTAAGATTAGTACAGTTAAGAATTTCAGCACCCAAATGTCGAGTCCTGTAGGCTTGAAATAATAACAATAATAACAAAATGACCTTTTGAATTCAAGCTTCAGAAATATGAAGGTTAAAACTAAGTATTTCACTGCAATGTATGAATGGCAAAATTAATTCCATTAGGGAGTTCTAGTTCTAAAATCACAAAATCAACCTCTAATGCTCCGTGAATATGACAGAAAAATAATAGATTCTATATCTACAATTGACTCATCTTGCCATGTCAGTGGATTAAAGTGAAGAAGATTCATCCGCTTTTATTATAAATGTCAATCATCGAGATTATTGCTAGCTTTTCTGTATCTAACCATCTTCGCTTTCCTCCTATTTCAATGGTTCTCAAAATATTAATCACAGTATCCACCCCCAAATACTCTGATTCTGTAGGTCTGGCATGGAGCCTGATACCCATTTAAACTAAAAAACTGATCTGAAGCTCAGACAGATTATTTCTTCCTTATATTTAGGGAGATAATGCCTCATATAATTCATTAGAATTTTTCACTTATTTTTGTTTTGTGAAGGAAAAATAAGTTTTTATTTACAAAAAAATTTAAACAAATATTTTGTGACCATCTGCCTTGAATTGCAGAAAAATATCAACAAAATAGAAAAATAAAAGAAAAGGAAAGAGTTGCTTATGATAATCTCTGTTAACTACTTGGTGAATCTACTTCTTGAGTGTTTATTTATATGTGATATGACTTTGTATATTCTACATATACAGTGTATTCTACATTCTACTATTTGTATACTCATTAAGTTTTTTTTCCAATTTTAAGTCAGCTTCTAATTTTTAAAAAATCTTCCATTCATTGCTTTTTAAATTGGATGATTCCTGCTTATTTGTTTCAAATTTATTTTTAACATAATTGCTTAAATAGAAGGCATTTTTATGGCGTGGATACACAGTGTCTTCCAAAGATCTGATTGAAGGCTTAGTTCTCAGTACTGCAGTGTTCAAAGATGGGGATTTGGAGAAGTGATTTGATCGTGAGGGCTCTGACCTCATTTATGGATTAATCCATTGAGGCATTCATAGCGGAATGAACTTTTGGAAAGTGTCACAAACTGTAGGAGGTGGAAGATAATTGAAGGTCCTTGGGCTTATAATCCTTGGGGACTATGCCTTGTCCCAACCTGCTTCCTCTCACTCTGCTTCCCAGCTATCATGAAGTGAGCAGCTTTCCTTTGCCACTTCCTTCTGCCATCATGTTCTGCCTTGCTTCAGGACCAAAGTAATGGAATCTGTTGACCATGGTCTGGAAACTCTGAAATCAAGAGTCAAATCTTTTCACCTTTAATTTATTTTCCTCAGGTATTTGTCACAGTGAAGAAAAGCTGACTAGCATGAGCATATTATGCAATTGTTGGAAACAGTAGTCTACACTCATTCCTTAATTAGTTTGCTAATTGTGTTGTATACATCAGTAGATTTAAACATCTTCTTTCCAAAATTTCCTCTGAATGTTTTTAAATCACTGAGAAAGTCATGCTAAAATATCCTGTTGTGATTATGGATCTGTTTCTCCTCTACCTTTCCTTATGGCTTCTATATTCAGAGGCTACTGCATTTAGGTGTATAATTTTAAGTTATGATAGAGAAGCAAAATAAAACTTCAGTCATTAGTTGACTCTCTTTGTCTCTGATAACACTTTCTATTTTCCATTCTATATCACTTGATATAAAGATAGTTAAGTCAACTTTATTTTGATTAGGGTGTACACAGTACATTTAATCCATTTCCTTAACCTCAATCTTACGTTCTATGTGTCTCTTTCAAATAACATTATAATCTTGAACCATATAAAATTCTTATTTTTATTTTTTTATTTTTTACAGACTGCATTTTGATTCATTGTACACAAATGGGATACAACTTTTCATTTCAATGGTTGTACATGATGTAGATTCACACCATTTGTGTAATCATACATGTACATAGGGTAATGATGTCTGTCTCATTCCACCATCTTTCCTTCTCCTGCCCCTTCCCCCTTCATTTCCCTCTAGACAATCCAAAGTTCCTTCATTCTTCTCATAACCCCACGCCCCCCATCCATTAATGTTTCATACTTTTCAAAGGTTTAAAAAATATTTCTTTTAGTCCTCCTTCTAGATGTCATGGGGGGATATGTACTTATTATCTAGAAGACCATTCCTGAAAATAGTAATCTGGACCATTAATTTATTTTGCTATTTACATACTGTTTGAATACTTACATGGAAATAACATATTATTTATATACCTAACATATTACAATTATCTATAGTAGGCTTTTTAGCAGCTGAATTCTACTATATATTACATAGATGTTTTGATATATTTATTAATCTATTTCTTTGATAATATTCTCTTAAAAACAACAATTATAGAATATCTTATTGGTAAATCTCTCAGCACATGCATTGTTATTTACTGGAATAAATTCTAGAATTTAATTTGCTATGCTAAAGGATGTGTACCATTTTAAGACTATAATTGTCCAGTTCCTCTAATTTTATGTTCCCAACAGTGCACATATTTCCCCACACTTTCTGCAATTTCTAGAATTTCTAGAAATTTATGTCTGCTATATCTGTGAGGTTTTTATAATTTTAACAGTTTAGATTTTTCACAGGAAGGGAAAATACATTCTGGAAAAAATAGATAAATATTTTAAAGAGTAGAACCATACACATACTGATTAGAATCCTCCAATCCTCTTTCTTGTCTTTTTAAAAATATTTTGAAGTGCCTAGATTAATCTCACAGTCTTAACACAAAAGAACCCAGCCTCTTGCTCATGCTACCTAATTCCCTATGTCATTTCTTCCCTGGTCACCAGAGTCTTTCACAAGAGCTCTCAGCACATCACATTTCCTGCACCTACCCATGCATTTTGGGAAAATACAGTCTTTCAAGAGAATGCTCTTGTAGCCTTGTTTTTGTGGATGGCAGGAGAAGGAGGGATGATAAACTGGCAAAGTCAATATGTTTTATCCTAGACAAAAGAAGGGAAGGCTGTGAATTACTTCTCCTCCAAAATGTGTATGCGTGCACACACACACACACACACACACACACATTTTGCCTGGCCACATACATAAAATGAGAAACTCCTCATTGCTATCAAGGCTTTTCAAGATCCTAAAATTCAATGACCATGCAAGTGTTCCCTTGTTTTAAGCAAAAAGCAGTGCATAAATAAATTTATATACTCAAAAATATATTGAATATATATTCAAAAAGGAATATTATTATTCATTTTATACAAAGGTTTTTTACATATTTTCTTCAAGTAAGTACAATAAAATGTAATTCCAAATATAGAGCAAATTTACACTCTATATTTTAGAAACATTCATAATAATAAATTCCAGTTGCAACTCCAAGAGGTTCACTTTTAAACATATTTCTCATACAATTGCATTATATACTTGACTCATATAAATGGAGCTTTAAGAAGTTCCTGCAGTTAAAGGATTAACATCCCTTCTGAAACTTACAAATTTCCAAACATGGAAATTTCATCACATATTTGAAGATAGATGGATATAGATGATTATAGATTGAATACAGGAACACATATGTGAATACAGACCCACAAATGCCAGTGAGTTTGATTTATATTTATAATCTTACCATAGTGGCCTGCAATATTTGAGTCTATTAATTATTATTATTATTATTATTATTATTATTATTATTATTTCAGATTTTGGTGTAGCACTGAGCTTATGAAGTAAGGATCCCTATGTGGCTATGAAGAAACTTTTTTCCTTTTGTATTTGCAAGGCAGAGCTGGGGTCCTAGATGAAATATTGGGTAGAAAAGAGGGCATCCTTCTCTGCAGTGTTACCTCTAAAGCAAGAATGACATTGATTGTTATTAGGTCAACATCTTTTCAGAGAAATGAGTATTCATTTACACCAGATATTGAAATTTTTTTAGTAATATTAAAGCTAATATTTTCTTTTCATCCCTATAAAATGGGCTATATAAATAGATTTGAAAAAAATATTTTTAAAAGTGTAAGATTTCTCATTAAGACAAATTCTTAACTAGAATTACTAATTTATAGAAGCTATCTATTGTGCAATGCTATCACCTCTTCTTCAAGAGGAAACAAGTGCCCTTTCTGGCATTTTCATTAGACATTTATAATCTTAGTTATAGAATTTATTTAGTTCTTACTTGTATTTACATTTTACTCAAATCATGACTCTATCTTCTTCATTTCACTATCTCACCACACACTAGGCACAGTACTTTACAACGCTAGAAGTTTAATACATTTTTTGAAGTAAAATTTATTCAAGAATTAAGATTTGCCCTTTGAAATTTACTTTTAAATATTTAAAGTTTGGGGGACTCAACATAATTATTCTATTTTGCTATTGATTGGCATTTTAAGAACATTCAACACCTTATTGTTTTGATATTCTTTTTCCTTTCTTTTATTCCTATACAAAAATAGCTTCATGAAAATTTCATTCTTAAATATATTGCATTGTTAAATTTAAATCCTAGATTGTGTGAACTAGATACTTAAGATGAAATTAATATTACAGCAATAGAAGCAAATGAAGGAGACTAGAATGATCTAGTTATTCTTTCTCCAGTCTGATCTTCCTGGTTCTACATGAAGAATATTTTCATGGCTGCAAGATATTTCTTATATATCATATTGAGATTTCGTTAGCTTGTATGTATATAAAACTTGACAGTACAGAAGAACCTAGCACCCAGAATAGAATAGGTGACTGAATAAATCCCTCTTCAATGTGAGCTACTCCATACCTTTATGCCTCCTTCAATTTCATGTCAGTTCCGTGAAGTAGTCACGTGTATACACCACTTTACAAACGAGTTCATGTATCCCACATCACAGACTTTCATCCAAGTTGTCTTATTCTGAAATTTCTCTCTCTCTCCCTTTCTAGTAACTTTTCAATGTGTACTTTATCAGATAATATGTCGAAGTCACATTTTCACCTTAACCTATTTGTAGTATGAAGTTTTAGAGGTTGTATTTATCATTTATTTAAGTCAGTTATGACAGGAAACACATGACACATTCTGACAAATTATGAAGGACAGTTTGAAAGAAAAGTGTACAGGGATGAGGACTCTGTGAAGTGAAGCCAGCAGGCGGTAACTATGGATTCTGCCAGCTAGCTACAGTGGGTGGGGAGCTATTGTCACCTCTTGCCTGAAGAGCAACAGGGAAAGGGAATGACTTGGTGTTTTCAGCACTACTACAAGTCAAGTAAAGAGAGTTCCTTGGACTTGGTTTAATCTGCCCCACAGCAAAGACTGCATTTACTTTCTCTTTAGCCAACAGGATTGGAGATCTACTTTCTGTGCTTTCAAAGTTAAAAAAAAAAAAAAAAAAATGGAATCGGAGAAAGACAGCAGTAAGAGGGCTTTATTAGACCTGTCTGCCTCCTATATTTATTTACGCAGGTGTAAATTGCATCTGGTATCCATGCTTGAATTGTCTAACGAATATCATGAATCAGAAGATCCCAGCAACCTTGTAATGTGGGATGTGCCCAGAGTCAAAATCTGAGTGGCACTCTGTAAAACTTCATACTCACATTCCAGGAAGAGTAAGCCTTGGAATGCAGGTGCAAACATCAGCCCTTTGTCATATTTCTCTTCTGAGACTCCAGTGTGGGAGGCAAAAGGTAAACACACAAAGGAAAGGAACAGAGTTGGAAAAAGGAAGGAAATAAAGAATGGGGCCCACACAGGCCTCCACAGTGTGAACTCCTTAGACTACCAGGCAAGTGCAAGATACAAAAGGAAGGGCGATGACTTGGCACATAACTGAATGTATGTCATTCTAGAATGGAACTGATTTTTAATACCTTGGAGTGGACGGGAAGCTATGGAAACGACCTAAGATAATTTTAAGACTGAAAAGAGCAATTTAACAAAGCAGGATTGAAATGGAGAAAACATAAAATCGTTTCATTCTTATATCCTACCAGGATGAAACTGTTTAATAAACCAGTTACGTATGTAGATGTTGAACACTGTCACATACATTAACAATGTTGCCACAAAGTTACCTGCAAATATTTCCTAGCCTTCTTAACCTTACATTACCAAAAAAATTGAGTAAGAAAAGTGATGGCAAATCAACAACTTAGTAGAAACCCATTGAAAGGTGAAAAGGCGCCCAGACAAACCACTCCTGAAGCAGGGAACTCACACAGAGAGATTTTATTAGGTCAGATGAACAGTGTCAGCCTTGAAGAGAGAGAGAGAGAGAGAGAGAGAGAGAGAGAGAGAGAGAGAGAGTTGAAATTCCCAGGCTATGGGTTAAGCCAATGGCTGCCGAGCACAAGTTGACAGGTGGACCAATGGCTGGCTAGGATGGCAGAATGACAGCTGGGGGTGCTGTCATACCTCCTTGCCTTTCCCCGCAGGCAAGTCCTGTGCCTGGCCGCCCAGGAAGGAGCCCCACGAGGTCGTAGGGTGCGCTGGTCATAGGCAACCCGGCCCCAGGCGAAAGTTAGACTGCAGGACAAACCCAACACCTGCCTGCTGCCTGCCAGGGCCAAGCGACACCCAGTGGGTCCACGTAGGCAGAGCACTGCATCAGCAGCTGCGGACCTGCCGCACTGTGTCCACTCGCTGGGCAACCCACTGAGCACTACACCCATGTTTTACCATATAGTGCAAAACTGCTTGCCAATGCAATTAACAATTTGACATCAAATAAATATGATTCTTAAAAAAAAAAAAACACAGAACTCTTTTTTTTAACCTCCTTTGTAAACATCAATGTCACAGAGCGAGGAATATGTCTCAATTTCTTTCATCTTCAACTTTAGACTTGGTTTTGTATCTGTCCCCTGTATTTTGAGTGGGCTTAGAAATAAGAATATTTTTTCAGTCTTCCACACCATTAACTATTTTTTTCTGTTTCATTTCTAGTCCTTTCAAAACTAAGCCATGGAACAGAACATTTCCATCGGGCTCTGTATCAAGTCATGAAGAATAGACCAGCAAGCAAAGAACTCGCTAAAAAATATTATTGTCACACAAAGGTAATGCATATCTCTGTACTCCATTCTGAAGTTGAATTGGACTGTTTATCTTTAGCATCCGAGGTTTATAATCGTATTTTTTCATTGCATCGATTTCTGTAGCCATGTTGAAAGGATCCAGTTTGTACATCATTATATGGCCCCTTTATATTAAGAACTGTAATCACATTTTTGAAAACATTAATAGTTCAGTGTCTACCCTCTTATTTTCAGAAAGAAATATAAAAATCTGTTTTAAAAAGAAAGAAACTAATTTCTTCTCCCTCTGCTCCCTCAGATTAGCGCATGTCCAACTTGGTTTTCAGTCTCCTCGACTATGGCTGACCTAGTTTCCTTGAGTTCTTCCTTCTCCTAAAACATGATATTCTCGTTTTCTCAACTACAGTTCCACCCTTTCCCATCTCCTCCCTCTTCCTGACTGACACCAAAGCCTACTTTAAGTTTGTTCTCCCCTTTTTATATACTTTCCATTCTGAACATCCTTACCTATACTTACACTGGTAATTCCCCAAATTACCACCTATCTTGGCTTTTCATCCTTGCTCATCACTTATGTCAGAGGGCATGCCCCTTTGCATTCTGTGACAGCTGGGTGTAAACAAGTCTTAAACCCAGCCACTCACCCTTATCCTTAACTCACACCCTCAGTCTGCCATGGTCCATCAGTCCACTCATGCTGTCTAGTGAGCCCTACCTCATACATTGAACCTCCCCAGAGTTGCCTAAGTCCCTGTCCTCTGAGCTGTCATTTTATCATGCACCCATCTTCCAGGGTTGTCTTTTCCAAACTCTGTCTTCATCAGGTCACTCTCCTAGAAACACTTTCTCTTGCCTGTGTCTGTCATCTCATTAAATTCCTGAGTCTGGCTTCTAAGGCCTTCATCAGCAGGGTCCACAATCCCCATATTTTCTAACCAAGTATCTCATTATTCTTCAGTATACCCTTGCTCTACCCAAATCAAGGAAACCTTCCCCTCCCACATATGTCTTAATCATCCCCTTTATGTGTTGGCTTTTTTACCCCACAACCTCAAATTCCCTCCTTTGTCTTTTACATTGGCCCATGATAATCACTGGCCATGCTTATTACTTCTATCTTTGGCCCTCTAGTGACTGCAGGGCTATCTATCCCGAGACAGCAAAATTTCCTCTACTTCTCATGTAGACTGTTTTTGAATTTTCCTTGAGGATCTCCTGCTTAGCAGTCATCAAAAGTAACTTCTATATATTGCTGGCAATCCCATATTATTAAGCAAATACATTATAAACGTAAATGTAAATAAACTATGTATAACTTTACATGAATAAATGACACTTAAAATGCCCAGTTTATTCATGCATTCAACAAACATTCATTGAGCCTCTATCACACAACTGGTACTAAGCTAGCAGCCGGGAATAAAAAAGATATTTTTAAAACCCTCCTCAAATCAAAATATGCTCAGTAATTTGAAAGGCTCCTCTTAAAAATTATTTCCTCATCTCTAAACAAGTGTAGTCGTTCTCTGAGTATCGATTATCATTGGGTCATTTAAATATCAACTTTTTATATCTAGGGAGTGTTAGCTGGTGTGGGGAGCCATCCTTAACTAGCAGAATCAAATGTGGTTGCGCCATGGGACACAGAGGCCTGAATTCTAGGAACTGGCAGTCACAGAGGCCTGTCCCAGATGGCAGGGGAGTATGTGGCACTGTGTGGGAGTGGTTCCCTGTCTGGTCCTATGATGTTTCCCTGAGTAAATGGCTCCCCTAACTCCACCCCATCCTGTTCATTGCAGAAGAAGCCCCTCCCCATCTGGTCCCCCTTTACCTGTGTGATTTTAATAAGGGAAGGTTGGGCTACTCCACGGTGTTAGAGGTCAGATCTGGTATGGCTGGATCCCTCATGCCCCCTCTCATTTAAAAAGAGTATTGACTCTTGTGTGTTTATTGATTAGATAAGTTTATAGGTAATTGATCAATTTATAGCCAACATTGTTCTTTGGCAGTTAACTCTTTTCTCATTCACACAGACTGTGGCTGAGAACCCCCATAGTCTAGTAGTTAAAATAATTACTCATTTATCAAGCATTTATTGAGTACCTACTATGTGCTGAATACATGATGGAATGAGTCCCATAGTGGGGGGGATTTTTAATCATACCACGTCTTATTGTATCCTCCACTGGAGGAAATATATTTTACTTTATTAAAAATGTTGACAAGCACATATGGATGTGAAATGTTTGCTTTCAGAATTAAAAATCACTCTTCTTAGTTGGTAATGTTGTACTTAATTAAAACTCCAAGCACCACCCATATTACAAAGATCTAAATATCAACTCTTTAACCCTCAAAGGCAAAACAAAACCTTGCCCACTCTCTACCTCAATATTATAAAGCTCTCTGGAAATGAGGAAGTGTGTTTTCTTGACTTCTAAAAGAAAAAAAAATTAACCAAAACAAAATGCAGTATGTGTTTAATACAGTTGAGCTGTTTATATAATTAAAATTCCAACTAAATATCATGGAGAGAAAACCTTTGGGTATAAAAAATGTTCTTAAAAATGAATATATTACCATTCCTCACTGTATCTTATTACAAATTAATTGCTCTGGTAAGTTTCCGAACTCATTTCTTTCTAGTTTCTTGGTACAAGTTTGTTGGTTTTTCTGACATTTATCCCTTCATCTGCTTTGCCATGTGGTCTTTCAGCAGCAATAAATGTGGAAAGCCAGTGATCTATGGACTCCTGGTTCACCCCACAGACTTAAGTCATACATTCAAGTGTGTTGACCAGAAAAGTTCCAGCTGCTGCCTATTAATGTCACATTTCTCTTCCATAATATATGTGTAATGGACAAGTTATTTTCATCTCTCAATAGCTGTGTATTAATACTCCCTAGAGTGCTTAATACTCCTTTAGAGGATTTCTTCTATCTAGTCTTGTTTTCTAATATGTTTCTGGCCTCTTCGAAGTTGGCTCTGAAGTGATCTTCGTCTTTATTAATCAAGTCCGTGTTTAGGATGCAGTTCATGGTGTCCATGGGGCTACTAAATATACACCTATCTAAAGCAGACACTGTTCTTCTTATGCCTCATTGTGCAGAGGAGGTCAGCTTAACAGCTATGCAGTCCACATTTTACAGTCCCTCAGATTCCCCTTGTGTGTTTCACACTAGCATCAAAGTGTTTCAACTTTGTTTCACTTATTTTCTTGAGGTTCTCCATGTCATTCATCAGCATGGCATATAGGCCCACATCCCCACAAAACTAGGCAAATGAAGCAAGCCAAGTTCTTGGGGATGTCCTCTTGCTCCCAGGAGCCTCTCTGGCACAGCAGCTGAGTCAACATCATGGTCAGTGGGACATGTATTAAAGCCAAAAAGAAGCATTTTCAAAAAGATATTTCAAACAGTAAAGGAAGACAATACAAAATTTCCTAGGTTGTCTGTCTAGGGAACTACAGAGCATCTTGTATAATACCCCAGTTGCACACAAAACCACCTTCCTTTCTCTAGTATCTACAATTTTACAGAAGATTTCAGAACAAAAATTTATATTGTGGTCATAAACTTATGCACACTCTTCGCTGGGAGGTCTTGAGTCTATAGGGTGCTACAAACAGTAATTTTAGGCTGGTTTTGGTAATTATTTCATGGGGATAATGAAAATACATTTTACTCTGTTGTGTCACATCAGATTTTGGGGAAAATACTGGGACAGTCCCTGATGCTAGAAATTTAGCTCCTATTTGTAGCTTCTGAAATTATTTGGCAGTTCAGTTTAAACCATCCTCCTGAAGCTCATGGAGAAACCTCTGGGTATTTTGGTAATGGCTTATTTAGGGGGTTTTTGAGCTGCTTTTTTTTTTTAAGAAAAAATTTTGGTTTGCTTTGATTTTAGCAATTCTCAAGTAATTCTTTTTTTTAAAATTCTAGCTCTCTTTGTCAGAGGCTAAGCTATGGAGTTTATAACACTGTTAAGGAAACTATTCATTGATTTTTTTTTAAATGCTTATTTGTACACATATTGCTATCCATTTGGCAGCTAAACTTTAGAAATAATGTCCACATTAATGGGTATTTTCCTGTATGTTCTCCAATAGATCAATCTTTTCTCAGTGTCTGTTGGATATGGAGGAGGTGATAATACACTTACTGTTATTATTATATTCTTTTTACCATTTTTTTGAATAAACTCCCTATAATATAAAGCTTGTGGATAGCAGTATGTTTTCATAAGAGAATTTTTTTTAACTCATTAAACAGTTTCCTTAACTGTAAGCTTGGCCTCTCACAAAGACAGCTGGATTTTTAAAATTTGTTTTAGAGTTGGTAAAATTAGGGCAAACCAAAATTTTACTTAACAGAAAAATACAGCTCAAATCCTCTTTAAGTAAACTATAAGTTTAAAATAAACTATAACCAAAATATCCAGAGGTTTCTCAAAGAACTTCAATAGAGTGGTCAAAAGTGAGCTGCTGATATGTTCTAGTGTACACAGAACACAAATAGCTACTACCTTCTAAACATACGTTGTTACAGGATAACTTAGGATATTTTTCCAAGTGAATAATTTTAGGATTCCATCTTATTAATCCATAGCTATTGAAGACATGGTACTAAATCTATTTGAGAAAATATCCCAATGGTTCCTTTTGGAAGTCAACTCTTCCTTAGATCCTGTCTTCTAAGTGGGACCCAATGACAGATAGAAAAGGATCTCTAACTATTTTCAAATCCATGAAGTAGGTTACTAAGTCTTATTAACATTTTCCATTCATTAAAAATTACCCTGTTTGAAAGGCTTTCTAAATGGCCTTAATGCAGCATTCTGCCAAGAAACCCAGCTTCTATACAATGCTTGAAAATATTGTAAAGGCTTACTCGACACATCCCTTCAGATAGTTGAGGTTCTGAAAACTTTCTGGTAGAATTGTATGTTAGTAGTTATACAGCATGTATTAATTACAACATTTACTTGCTGATATTCTTTTTTACTCTAATTCTATAGTACTGTCAATTTTGCCTTAATATTATCCATTTTTTGTTGTAGCCTGCTTGGGGTTTCCCCCCATATGGTTAGTATTGATACCAGTTTTCATAAGTATATAAAATGTCTAAACATTGATAGGCATTAGGGAAATCAAAATCAAAATCAGAGTTACACCAATAAGGCTAAAACTAAAAGGAAAGACAGTACTAAGCATTGACTCAGATAAGGAATAACTGGAAATTGAATCCATTGCTGGTAGGAGCATAAATTGTGATTTTGGAGACATTTTGGTCAGTGTTTGCATTCTGTGACCTAGCAACTCAGTTACTGTACCAGAAATGAGTACTCATGTCCACCAAAACATACACACAAAACTTCATAGAAGTTTTATTCAAAATATCCCCAAATTGGGATCAATTCAAATGTCCATCACCAAGAGAATGGATAAACTAAATTCACATAGAAATATGTGTCAGGATATGCAATAAACAAGAAATACCACATTTCTTTCACACAGCAGTTAAAGAGTACAAGATACTGTTAAAAACAATAACTAGGATGAATCTCACAGATACGTTGTGTAAAAGAAGTCAAACACAAAATAATATATACTACATGACTCCATTTGTATGAAGTTCAAAAACAGACAAAACTAATCTGTTTTGATAGGGAACATAATAATGGTTATCTTCGTGGAGTTGTCCAATTGTCGGAGGCCTGGGAAAACTGTCATAAGGTGCTAAAAATGGCCTTTATCTTGACCTGGATAGAGAATACCTGATGTGCGTGCATGAATGTGTGTGTGTGTGTGTGTGTGTGTGTGTGGGTGTGAATTCACTGCATTTAAATGTGTGCACTTTACTGTATTTAATTTATAGTCCAATTTTACAAAACGAGAAGTGGAAAAAAGTTGACTGCTGTGAAATTTGAAAAATCAGTGTTTTAGAGCAAATAATCATTAGGGGTTGCCTGCTAGTCTCTTACTATTCCAAGTCAGTCCAAGACTAGCAGTATTGACACCACCTGAGGTTTTGTCAGAAATTGGAATTTTAGGTACTCCATAAATAATGGATAAAGTGCATTTTAACAAAATTCTTAGATATTTCATATGCACTTTAAGGCTTGAGAATCTTATTTAGCTGAATTCTCTGTCTCCTATACAATAGAAACTAATCTTTCAGATCTCATTTCTTATTTCACCTTCTCTGGGTGATTTGGTCACCTCTCAGAGTGGATAGAGAGTTGTCCTGTTTTCTGTAGCTCTTCTGAGTACATCTATCAGGACACTTACCTTTCTGCAGAAACTCTTCATTGCTGAGTCGTTTTTCTTCATTGAGGGTAGAATTATGTTTTACTTGATTTGTTTCTACACTGCAGAACATTATCAGTGCACATGATAGTTATTAAATAAATTATTGGCTTAAGAATGAAAAAATTAAAAAATCACTCTAGTTATCAAAACATGTCTGTAAGGAATACAGGTAAATAAATGGTTGCAACATATTCAGTTAAGAATTAAAAATATATTATAAATTAAATGCAGGAGTCACCAACCTCTTCCTTACCCCAATTTTGCAAGTTGTCTAATTTTAAATGTAATATACAAGGAGAAACATTGATAACATATCTTATAACATTTTAATAAATCCCAAGAAAGGATATTGCTAACATAGCCTTTTATTTTTGGGTTTACAGGTTTCACACTTTCTTACCAGATTTTATAAGAACTTTATATTTTTAAAGATGCTTTTATTCAGTTTTGGTACTTTGGAGTTACAAAGTGGGTTTCTAGAAACCCTAATTTAGAAACTCTTGTACAACTGAATGGCACAAGTCACAAGGGTCAATAATTTTGGTGTTCAAGACTAAACTTTTTTCAAATAGTGACTCTCCAATAATAAACTTATTTGCACCTTTAATTTTTCTAGAAAAGAGTTTCCTAGATTAGTAAATTCATGTTGATAAAAATAATAAAGTCATGTTAATGAAGACAGCCAAATAATAAAGTGATGTTTATATAGACCATAAGCACTGTGGGTGGAGATGGTTTTAGTCCTACTCCTGGTATTATTCATGTAGTTACTCTTCAGCCCGATTTGTCAGGGGGTCCTTTAATACCTGGGGATGTGATCAATATGAATTTTCACTACTATTTAAGTTGTCATGATATAACATATTAAGTTCCAAAAGATGATTGCTTCAACTTCCACCATGTCATGTTTTCCTCTTCTTTTTGTTGAATCATTTAGTGTCAAGGTGGTTGTTCAACATCTGATATAGCATTGCCATGTACACAGGAATCTCACCATCTTGTACAACCACAGAAACTAATTCTAAAAATAGGTACAGGTAAATGGCAGAAAGATCAACAGAGGGAAGAGAGCAGGGCATGAGGAAAGGGAGATACTGGGGACTGAAGTAGAACAAGATATATTCCATGCTTTTATAATTATGTCAAAACGGATTCCACTGTTGTTAGAACCAAGAAAAATACTCAGAATGATCTCAAACCCTGAATGCTGGAGATCACATATCTGAACATTACAACCTGAACCCTAAGAGAAGAACTGTGATCAGAGTTTGTAGTCCACTTCTGAAACAAAAGAACTGAAAGTAGACTACGAGAATAGATGCCAACCCCAAACCAAAGGTCTCACAGCACCAGATACAGGGTTAGTAGCCAGATTAGAAATCTTTTATGTTTTTTTTTTTTTCTCAAATACTTTCTAGTAATAATAAAGATACTGAAGATGTCTTCAGGAATGTAAGACTAATAGACCTCCTGAAAAGCAGTATATGCTTCCATTCAAGAGGTCTTTATAGCTAAAGGAACTTAATTCTGAACAAACACCTGTCCAATTTCATGAATTTCCCAAGTGGCACTTCTCTTGGTGACTCTTTTGCTAGTCTATGAATCACACCATGCACAATTCTCTGCTTTCCAGGCCCACCTTAAAGCACAGGGTGAACTTTGGTCAAAAGGGCAAAGCCATGGGTCAAAAAGTTCCCTGGGTGATGCAGAGAATATCCTGAAGATAGGAATCAAGTTACCAAAAATATAAAGTGTCTGTCTAGGTTACAGGTAGAAATCATTGACTTTTGCACAGGAATTCAACACCAGTCACTGGGAGTGAGCCAATGGTCCAGTTTTGGACACTAGCTCAAGGGAAATCAAATAGTATTATTTTTCAGTACCACTTTTTAAAAAATGGTCCAGTACCAAGTACCATGAGGTTAGTAGTTTGTAAATCCTTAAGATGAACTAAAGAAAAGGAAAAGTAGGATATTTAGGTGGAAGACCTGTGAAAGACAGTTAACTTCCAAATTTGTACCTTCTGTATCTTAGTCTGCTTCTGAGTTCTATTTTTGTGTAAGCTCAGTTTCAAAAGCCATCTTCAACGAAGGATCCCCACCTGTTATTTCTGTAGAGACAGGAACTTCCTTTTCTAAGTACAAGGTGATATGAAGTTTTAGATTTCTTGCCATCTGGACTGCTGCATTGCTTTTTGTTTTTTGGTTTTGGGTTTTGGGTTCTTTACAATCTATCTAGGTATCAGTTAAATACAATTATCCAGTAAACCAACTAAAATATTATAAAGCAGAACTAAATTTTTACCTATTTCAGGCATTACTCTTGAATCAAGAAGTTATCTAAACTTTTCGTGTGTGTGTGGTAATGATTTTTATTTATTTATTTATTTTTACAGACTGCATTTTGATTCATTGTACACAAATGGGGTACATCTTTTCATTTCTGTGGTTATGCATGATGAAGATTCATACCATTCATGTAATCATACATGTGCATAGGGTAATGAAGTCTGTCTCATTCCATCATTTTTCATACCACACCCCCTTAAGAACCTGCTTCCAATGTCTGTAGACCCATCCTTCCTTTGCTTGCAGGAGTGAATTAGATCCCCTTCATTTTCAGTGGCAAGGTTTTGGGAAAGCCTCCAAAAGGTCTTTTGTAGCATCTACAAACTCTGAATAGCTTTGTTTTACTGTGACATAGGTCTGTGCATCATCCTATTTTGCCTTTACTGTCCGAGAAACAGGTATCCTCTGCTTGAAACCGAGTTATGGAGTGACAAGGAACTCAGCCTCCCTCTAATCCGCCATCTGGGATCTCCTATATGACTGTTTAATGGGCATTTTAGAACACAAAGGGAACAAAAACTCAAAATATCCCATTGTTTATATGTTTGATTGGTAATCATTCAAAAAAATTTTTGATTCCAAAATTGCTTTCATAAGAAACTAATTTGCCAAAGTTAAAGAGAACTGTGAAACTCTTTCATTTCCCTTTAAATCACAACTCATATCTCAAAGCTTTTGCCCTACTACTTTTCTTCCCCCACCCTGTGTCCTTCAGCTTCCCTCTCCTACTAATTCTCCCTCTGATTCTCTCTTCTCCTTCCTGTTTCTACCATTTCCCCAAAGTTTAATTACTTCTTAAATACTCCTCAGAATAGTAAAAGCTCTCGATGTTAGTTTAATGTTCTTGTCTGTCTCCCTTTGATTTTAGAACCACTATGGAAGACTTTCTAAAGTCTTATAGGACAGAAAATTTTATACAGAAATTTAGAATTGTCATAGGAATGTAAAATTCAGAGGTTTCAGATTCATACCCATTATCTATTAGTTCTTCTGTTAGTAGAAATGTTAGATGGAAAACACCAGACCATTTGGATTATCCTGGAAGCAGTAGGACCCATCTTTAGGTGGGACAAATCCCATCTTGAGATGCCTGCTGGAGACTGGAAGCTCATTGCCAAGTACCTCTCATGCATCAGGCTACTGAAGACTGGGAGGTTGGAATACTATATGACTGTTATAGTGCAGATTTTTTTCTTTTGTTTTTTCCTCCTTTTTGAAAATTTTTAAGTGTTTATTTCTTTACTTTTCTTGCTCTATTTTCCTTTTGTTTACCTGTTCCCTCAGAGTCTCTTTCCCCCTTTTCTCATGTTAACAACCAACTTCTTCTGATTACACTTTCACTCTTTCTACAACCTAGAACTTCTATATACTCTTTTCCTGTCACACTGACAGTTGCATCCTACAACTGTCCTCTTTGTCCTCATTATAAACTGCAGATCTTATTGCAAATCTATTTGTTGTACTGTAGATAATAATTGAACTCATTCTGTTTATTTTGACAATATTGTTAATGTCTTCATAGGGGCTATTTGGTTTAGGGCTGCATATTATCTCTTCTGGGCACTGCTAATATTGATCTCCCCCTTAAAGAAAAGGTTTTGGAAATCTATGGGGTCACTATAAGCCTATGGGGGGAAACTGTGATACCCCAGATCTACACTGCTAGAGGGAAAGATTTGTGAACATAATGAAAAGACAAGAAAATAAAGTGTTCCAAAAAACAAAGATTCTATATTAATAGAATCCAGTGAGAGCATGGTATAAGACATGTCAGAAAAGGAGTTCAGAAAATACATAACTAAAATGATTTGTGCAGCAAAGGATGAAATAAGAGAGCAAATGCAGGCAATGAATGATCACTCCAATAAGCAGTTGAAAGAGCAACTGCAGGAAGCAAAAGATCATTTCAAAAAAGAGATAGTCTCAAAAGAAAAACAAACGAAAATTCCTAAAATGAAGGAAACAATAAACCAAATAAGAAACTCAATGGAAAGCATCACCAACAGACTAGATCACTTGGAAGACAGAACCTCAGACAATGAAGACAAAATATTTAATCTTGAAAATAAAGTTGACCAAACAGAGAAGATGGTAAGAAATCATGAACGGAAGCTCCTAGAACTATCGGATATCATGAAAAGACCAAATTTAAGAATTATCATGATTGAGGAAGGCACAAAGATATAAATCAAAGTAATGAAAAACCTATTCAATGAAATAATATCAGAAAATTTCCCAAACTGAAGAATGAAATGGAAAATCAACTACAAGAAGTTTACAGAACAGTACAAAATCACAACAGATCCACATCAAGGCACATTAAAATGATAATGCCTAATATACAAAATAAAGATAGGATTTTGAAGGCTGTGAGAGAAAAGCATCAGATTACATATAGGGGGAAACCAATATCAGCAGACTTCTCAGCCCAGAACCTAAAAACTAGAAGGGCTTGGAACAACATATGTCAATCTCTGAAAGAACATGGTTGCCAACCAAGAATCCTACACCCAGCAAAATTATTCTTCAAATTTGAAGATAAAATAAAATCCTTCCATGATAAACAAAGTTAAAAGAATGTACAAATAGAAAGACTGAGCTACAGAATATTCTTAGCAAAATATTCCATGAGGAGAAAATGAAAAACAATGATGTAGGTCAGCAAAGGGAGGAACTACCTTAAAGGAAAAACCAATCTAAGGAGAAACCAAGTCAAGTTAAAAACCAAAAATAAGCCAAAATGACTGGGAATACAAATCATATCTCAATAATAACCCTGAATGTTAATGGCCTGAACTCATCAATCAAAAGACACAGACTGGCAGATTGGATTAAAAAGAAAGACCCAACAATATGCTGCCTTCAAAAGACTCATCGCATAGAAAATGACATCCACAGACTAAAGGTGAATGGATGGGAAAAAACTTACCACTCACACAGACTCAGGAAAAAAGCAGAGGTTTACATCATTATCTCAGATATAGTGTACTTCAAGCCAAAGTTAGTCAGCAGAGATTGAAAAGGACATTTCATATGCTTAAGGGACCCATAAATCAGGAAGACATAACAATCATAAATATTTATGCCCTAAACAATGACGCATCCATGTATGTCAAAAAATCCTTCTCAATTCCAGGAATCAAAGAGACCACAACACAATAATTCTGGGTGACTTTAACACATTGCTGTCACCACTGGATAGATCTTCCAAACAAAAACTAAACAAAAAAACCATAGAACTCAATAACACAATCAATAACACAACTCAGATTTAATAGACATATATAGAATATTCCATTCATTGATGAGAGAATACACTTTCTTCTCAGTTGTACATGGATCCTTCTCTAAAATAGACCTTATGTTATGCCACAAAGAAGCCTTTGATAAATGCAAAAAATAGAGATACTACTCAGATCATAATGGAATGAAATTAGAAATCAATGACAAAATAAAAAACAGAAATTACTCCAACACCTGGAGACTAAATAGTATGTTATTGAATGAAGTATGGATAACAGAGAACATCAGGGAGGAGATAAAAAAAATTCTTAGAGGTAAATGAGAATGATGATACAACATATCAAAATCTCGGGGACACTATGAAAGCAGTACCAAGAGGAAAATTCATTGCATGGCACGCATTCAATAAAAGAATATAAAGTCAATAACTAAATGATCTAACATTACATCTCAAAGTCCTACAAAAGGAAGAACAGAACAACACCAAAAGTAGTAGAAGACAGGAAATAATTAAAATCAGAGCTGAAATCAATGAAATTGAAACACAAGAAACAATTCAAAAAATTAACAAAACAAAAAGTTGGTTCTTTGAAAAAGTAAACAATAGAGATAAATCCTTAGCCACACTAACAAAGAGAAGGAGAGCGAAAATTCAAATTACTAAAATTTGTGATAAAAAAGGAAGGATCATGACAGACACCACTGAAATATATAACATAATGAGAAACTACTTTGAAAATCTATACTCCAACAAAATAGAAAATCTCAAAGACATCGACAAATATTTAGAGACATACATCCTCCCAAACCGAACCAGGAGGACACACATAATTTAAGCAGATCAATTTCAAGCAATGAAATAGAAGAAGCCATCAAAAGTCTACCAACCAAGAAAAGTCAAGGACCAGACGAATACTCATCCAAGTTCTATAAGACCTTCAAAGAAGAACTCATTCCAATACTCCTCAAACTATTCCAGGAAATAGAAAAGGAGGGAACTCTTCCAAACCCATTCTAGGAAGGTAGTATCACCCTCATACCCAAACCAGACAAAGGCACATCAAGGAAAGAAAATTTTAGACCAATATTTCTGATGAATACAGACACAAAAATCCTTAACAAAATCCTTACAAATCACATACAAAAACATATTAAGAAGACAGTACACCATGATCAAGTGGGGTTGATCCCAGGGATGCAAGTTTGGTTCAACATCCAGAAATCAATAAATGTATTTCATCACATCAATAGACTTAAGAATCATATGATTATTTCAATTGATGCAGAGAAAGCATTCAACAAAATACAACACCCCTTCATGCTTAAAACACTAGAAAAAATAGGGATAGTAGGAACATACCCCAACATTGTAAAGGCTATTTTTGCTAAACCCATGGCCAACATCATTCTTAATGGAGAAAAACTGAAACCATTTTCTTTAAAAACTGGAACAACACAGGGATGCCCTCCTTCACCACTTCGATTCAATATCGTGCTTGAAATACTAGCCAGAACAATTAGACAGACAAAAGATATTAAAGGGATACAAATAGGAAAAGAAGAACTCAAACTGCCACTATTTGCTGATGACATCATTCTATATTTAGAGAGTCAAAAAAACTCCACCAGAAAACTTCTAGACCTCATAAATGAATTCAGCAAAAAAGCAGCATATAAAATCAACGTGCATAAATCTAAAGCAATTTTATTCATAAGTGATGAAACATCTGAAAGGGAAATGAGGAAAACAACTCAGTTCACAATAGCCCCCCCAAAAATAAAATACTTGAATCAATCTAACCAAAGAGGTGAAAGATCTCTACAATGACAACTACAGAACATTAAAGAAAAAAATTGAAGAAGACCTTAGAATATAGAAAGATTTCCCATGTTCTTGGATAGGCAGAATTAATATTATCAAAATGGCCATAATTTCAAAGGTGCTATAGAGATTTAACACAAGTCCTATTAAAATCCCATGATGTTCCTCATAGATATAGAGAAAGTAATCATGAAATTCATCTGGAAAAACAAAAGACCCAGAATGGACAAAGCAATCCTGGGCAGGAAGAGTGATGCAGGAGGTATCACAATCCCAGACCTAAACTCTAATATAGAGCAATGGTAACAAAAACAGCATGGTATTGGCACCAAAATAGACAGGTAGACAAATGGTACAGGATAGCAAACACAGAGACATATCCACATAAGTACAGTTATCTCATACTAGACAAAGGTAACAAAAACATACAACGGAGAAAAGATAGCCTTTCAACAAATGGTGCTGGGAAAACTGGAAATTCATATGCAGTAAAATGAAATTAAAACTCTCTCACCCTGTACAAAACTCAACTCAAAATGGATCAAGGATCTAGGAATTAGACCTCAGATCCTTCACCAAGTAGAAGTAAAAGTAGGCCTGAATCTCCATCATGTTGGCTTAGGACCAGTCTTCCTTAACAAGACCCCCCATAGTGCAAGAAATAAAAGCAAGAATCAGTGGGATAGAGTCAAACTAAAAAAGCTTTTTCTCTGCAAAGGAAACAATCAATAATGTGAAAAGAGAGTCTACAGAGTGGGAGAAAAACTTTTCCACACACACTTCAGACACAGCACTAATCTCCAAAATTTATAAAGAACTTAAAAAACTTTACATCAAAAATATAAAGACCCCAATGAATAAATGAGCTAAGGAACTGGGCAGATACTTCATAGAAGAAGATATATGGGTGATCAACAAATATATGAAAAAGTGATCATCATCTCTAGTAATTAGAGAAATGCAAATCAAAACCACCCTAAGATTTCATCTAACTCCAATTAGAATGGCTATTACAAGAATATAAGCAATAATGTGTTGGTGTGAATGTGGGGAAAAGGCACACTCATACTTTGCTGGTATAATTTCAAATGGGTGCAGTCACTCTGGAAAGCAGTATGAAGATTCCTCAGAAAATCTGGAATAAACCCACCATTTGACCCAGCTATCCCACCCCTCAGTTTATACTCAAAGGACTTAAAATCAGCATACTACAGTGATGCAGCCACATCAAAGTTTATAGCAGCTCAATTCACAATAGGTAGATTGTGGAACCAAACAAGATGCCTTTCAATTGATGAATGGATAAAGAAACTGTAATATTACAATGGAATATCACTCAGCCATAAAGAAGAATAAAATTATGGCATTTGCTGGTAAATGGATGAAGTTCAAAATATCATACTAAGTGAAATAAGCCAATCCCAAAAAAACCAAAGTCTGAATGTTTTCTCTGATAAGTGTATGATGATACATAAAGAGGGGGCTGGCAGAGTAGGACAAGAGATGAAGGGAGGAACTTTGGATGGTGTAGAGGAAAATGCAGTGGGAAGGGGTGGGGGACAGAAAGATAGTAGAATCAAACAGTATTACCCTATGTATATATATGATTACATGAATGGTGTGAATCTACATTGTGTTCAACCATAGAAATCAAAAGCCATACCCCATTTGTGTATAATGAATCAAAATGCAGTCTGTAAAAATTTTTAAAAATGAATTAAAAAAGTCATATAAATTTTTTTTCTTTACACATATTTCCCATTTGTATGACTTCTTTGGAGAAATGTCTATTCCAATCCATTGCCACTTTTTAAATAGAGTTTCTTGTCTTTGTTGTTGTTGTGTATTTGCTATTCCTTATAAGAATTCCTTATGTACATTGAATATTAGTTGTTCTAATAATAATTGCATATGGTTTGCAATTATTTTTTACAGTTCTGTGGGATGCCTTTTCAATCTTGATTGTTTCCTTTGCTGTGCAGAAGCTCTTTAGTTTGATGCAATACTATTTCCCTAATTTTGTTTTGTTTTCTGTATTATTGGTATCACATTCAAGAAATCTTTGCCATAACCAATACAACAAAGTTTTATCTATAGGTTTCCTCTAGAATTTTTGTAGTTCTAGGACTTAGATTTAAGTTCCTTATTTATTTTGATTACAATTCTGTGTATGGTATGAGGTTAATCTAATTTTTTTTGTATGTACATCCAGTTTTCCTAAACTTAATTGTTGGGAGACTGTCTTTTCCCTATTATGTGTTCTTGACATGATTGTCAAAGATAAGTTGATCCTAGAAGCATGGTTTTTTTTTTTTCTGGACTCTATTCTGTTCCAATGTCAATTAGCAATACTGTACTATACCTTTAAAATTTTGTTAACAGGGAATATGTCAGGTTAAATAGTTTTACCACAATAAAAAATGCCAACTTCATAAGATCAACAATAGAATTTGAAAATGTAGTACGAATACAATTCTTGGCATTTGTTATTTCTACAATATTATCTGAATCTTAAAAAGATCCTCAAAGTAGATTCTGTCATTCTAAATTATCCTTGGTGAAATTATGCTATTTAGGAGGACAGTTACCTGAATTTGGGTAATAGCATAAATACACATAAGAAGCAGGAATCTGACTGCGAAAGGTGCAGAGTGAAATTTGGACAGAGACAAATGCATCAGAGTGTGGAAATAGTCAGTTGTAAATAACGCTTGTATCTTAAGGACCAAACCAAAGAAGCAGACCTCTCCAATCACAAATCTGACTAATTTAAAGTTTCCAGGAGGTGGGATGATTTAGAAGAGATTTCATCCAGAACCAGACAAAACAAGACTAAGGAAATTTCCCAAGGGGTTTTGATAAGGTATCATTCACCTAGAGAATATTTTGTCCTAAGGAATCCAGTCTGTATACAAACCTTCTGAATTTCTCAGTCTGCAAAGCTACCTGAGGAACAGACTTATAAGACCCAAACCTGTCCTTTCTTGCATGACCTTTAGATTAACTGACATACACCAAAATATGACAAGGACAGAAACAAATTGAGTGTTATTCAGAATAAGGTAAATTGCCAGCAAGAAAAAAAAGTTTTCACATCTGTTTGGATTATCAAATCACTCCTTAAAATGTCTTATTATTCCTAAAAGACAAAATAAAATCAAAATTTGAGGTGACAAAGTAAAAGAAAAAACAAAGAAATAGGAAGCCCCCGTTCAAGACTCCCTAACTGAAAACTCAAGGTGCTTCAGAGGAATGTACTACTTCTAGACTGAGGAATGTGGTTTGCAGAAGTATGTGGTCTTCTTCAGATCTCAGTAAGTTGCCAAGATTGCAAAATACATTATAAATATTATCAAAATACATTGATAATAAGACATAGCTGAGTTTATTCCTTGGAGGCATACTAGTCCTTTTTTATTTCTTTAACAAAACACCTGAGGCAGGCTAACTTCATAAAGAAAAAAGGTTTATCTAGTTCACAGTTCTGGAGATATGAGGGCATGTTCAGCTCTGGTGAGGGCCTTTTTATCTGTACCATATCATGGAAAGAGTGCACATGTGAGGAAAAGATAATATTGCCAAACAGGAAGTCAGAGAGACTGGAGTCCAACAATTCTTTCAAGGGCATGCTTCCAATGGTATTAAGACCTCTTACTAGATCCCCATTTCTTAAAGGTCCCACTGTCTCTCCATCATCACCAAACCAAGGACTAACTCTCCCATACACTGACCTTTGGGGAGACAAACTGAATCCATATCTAAACCATAGCACAGAGAAAAGAGAATGCAACTTTTAGTATCCCTGCGGTATGAGGGAAATGATGGGAGATTTACATGATTTAAAAACTAGTTTAAGAAGATGATCACTAAATGCAGAATATTTGATGGAAACTGGGTAAGAATCATGATCATGATATGGGACTAGAGATGTAGCTCAGTGACAGAGCACTTGCCAAGCAAGCCCAAGATCCTGGGTTCAATCCCTGGTACCCGCCCCTGAAAAAAAAGAAAGAATCATGATAGACTAGAATAGGTTAAATTTGGTGGAGACAGCAAAGTGAGGTTTTCTAAAAGATAATTTTAAAGAGTCTTGAAGAATATGTTGAATGCTCTAACATTCATTAAAATTTTTTTCTAAGTTCTGAAAGAAAATTAGTTTTCTTTTAGGAAATAATCAAGCATAAGGCTACAATAAACATATTTATGAATATAAAAATATTTTTCCCTAGGAAGTTTGTGAGCAAACAATAAAGTAATTGGCAACTTCTACTTCCTGGGAAAGAGTGTCCTGGAATAATAAAGTCATACTGATAAAACTGGTGGAATAGTAAAACTATGTTAGTGAGGAGAAGTATTAGTTAGATTTCCATTGCTGTGACAATATACCTGACATAAGCAACTTAAAAGCAGGAAAGATTTACTTTGTCATATGATGTCAGAGGTTTTGGTCCATGGTCACAAGACTTCCATGCTTCTGTACCTATGGTGAGGCAGCACCAGGGCAGGGAGCATGTGTTGAAGCAAAGTGGCTGACCTCATGGAAGACAGAGACAAGGAGTGTGAGATTAAGAAAGACAGAGGCCAGGACATATTTTTAATTATACACCCCTGGTTACCTACTTCCTCCAACCAGGCCCCACCTCCTAAAATTTCCACCACTTCACCTCACAAAGTGCACCACATGGGGACCAAGCCTTAACACATGAGCCTTTGAGGGACAGTTTAGATCCACTCACTAACTTGAAGAGGGCTGACTAATAAAGCTGTGCTAATGTAGATGGCAAGTCGCATGGAAGCAGGAGTTTTCAGTTCTCACTTTGTCCTCTTCCCATAGATGAATCTGTTTTCTAGAGTCCCCGGGGTCTTTTAAAAGGTGAGGGCATCTCCTTCATCAGTAACTGATGGGATGGGTGTTCACAAGAACCCACGGAGATGATCATCTCTTGTTAATGACTCTGCAACTGCTTCTTAATTGTTCTAGTTGTCTTCCAGATGACTCTCTAAATAGTAGCTAGAGTGAGACTTTGAAAATGCAAATCTAAATGCTTAAATGTCTTCCCGTCTCTGCTACATAAAAAACCAAATACTTACTAAGGCCTGCAAAGTCAGCTGGAAGCATCCTTGAACCAAGCCTGAAAGATGTGCCTAGAGGGTTCTGTCTTGACCTCCCCCAGGCTGCTGTGCCAGACTCCCACCCTACCCCATCCACCACTACAGGAGAAGTCTATAGTCATGCACAGAACTAGACCAGTAACCCACTTAGAGAACATGCTGTGTTCTCCAAGGACCCAGAGTGCTCTGTCCAGCTGTCTGAAATGCTGTTTCTAGGGCTATAATCTCCCCCCACCCCCATTTGATCCATCATATCTATAGGGGCAGACCTCATTGTGGATGTGCATACCCTAGAGCCATGAGATAGACCAGGGCCAGCTATTTGCAGGCATAAGAACAGAACTTGATTGTGGTAATCTGGAATGTCCACACATATGTACAACCTCTCAAACTGCAGGATGGAGCTGAAGGTAGAAAGAGAAGGAGTCAGACCAAAGTCCACAGGCCAACTGAGGAGCTAGAAGCCTAGATGACTTTTTTCCCCTAAATTGTGTTATAAGTGGTAAGT
Source organism: Sciurus carolinensis (assembly GCF_902686445.1). Classification (NCBI taxonomy): domain Eukaryota; kingdom Metazoa; phylum Chordata; class Mammalia; order Rodentia; family Sciuridae; genus Sciurus; species Sciurus carolinensis. The sequence goes on along the minus strand of NC_062220.1, from coordinate 31,432,214 downwards.
GTTACAATTTAGAACTCTTTCATCCCAGCTTCTGCATCACCATTGTGTCCCATAGTTCATCCATTTTCTTGCCCTCTTTCATTACAAAAACACCCTTAAGCCAAGCCCCAACTTGCTTCAAGAGTGCAGAAAGATCTTTTATGTGCTGTAGAACATTGAGTCCTGAGGTATGTGTCTTTAGGATTTATTTTCCAACTCCAGATGAGTTTAGACTTGTGTCAAGGATTCCAAAGTAGAAATCGCCCTTGTTTTATTGCAACAATTGGCACATTGATTGTATCTCATCTGAACTGTGACTCATCAGTCACTGAAAAACAGAAACAGTTGCTCAGGAATTCTGGGCAAATAATTCAAAGGACTCATCCTTACCCATCACAAATTTCTGTCCCACAGTACAATAATAAAGTGTTGGCCTAATGCCTGTCAGAATGACTTCCCTGGGTTAGGCAAGTTTCAGGATGAGTCTAATGCATTGATCTTTCAAAATGTTAATTTCTGTCCCAATTTCTTATAAATATATAGAGGTCCTTTTTGTAAAATGAACAAACCATCCTATCACTAGAAATTATGAAACACAGCTTTTCTCCTTTCTCTACCCTAACCAGTCAGTTCCAGAAGAGCAAACACCATATTTGTCATGTTATCTTGTACGTTTGCCCTCAATAAATATCTCTTGCTTGAAAGAACAAAAATAAGAATGAACAAAAGTTTTCCCCAGAAGAATTCAGGTAACAAAAAGTAAATCATACTTAAAATATAGCAAAACTATTTTTAATGGCATCTGCAATCAGTAGACATGAGTTGAGAAAGTTCGACGAGGTACCTACTTCTAGGTTTCTGTATACTTAAGCAGCCCTGGCTTGTCATTTAAATTCCATCGTGGCTCTTCTTCCAAGCTGTGGAGCCTCTGCAATGAGAAACCTAAAACCAGTGTATACATAAGCCGACTGAGGTCTCCTAAGGTTTCCCATCTGTAAAAAGATAGCATTTTTCTTATGGAGGGGGGTCATAGCGCTACCTTATTTCACATTGTAATTGATTTCTGAATAGCTAGTTTCAGATAGCATTGGACTATAAATATTTTATATACACATATTAAAATAAATATGTCTGAAATTCCTCTGGCAAACTTCATTACCAACCAGTGTAGCTGGAGCTTCAGGTGCCTTCCATTGTTAATCCCCAACGACCTTGCTCAGCATTTCCTCAAAGTGTTGTCTTTGGAGCACAAGTCCAAGTAGAGGATCTTTTGAGGGCAGAGGGAATAAAAGGAATCTTTTAGAAAATGACTATGTACTTCAGTATACTTAGGGTTCTGAGAAGGCCTACAGTTAAGTGTCATTTTGTAAAGCTAGCATTTCCTACCCAAACTTATTTAATCTAAAACTTTTCTTTTAAATTAAGGATGCATGAACCTCTCTTAGAACACTCTTAAGGAAATGGTAGCATAGATTGCTCTCTCTAATTCCACATCTCCAAACTCTATCCTGTTAAAACTCATGCCAAATAGATCACATTTTTGATGTTTTTTTTTTAAAAACTGCTTCCCTCCAGAGTTTGGAACTATTTCGTTTATTCGGAAGGTTTGAATTATATCTTAGAAATCTTAAACTATATCCCTGTGACCCAACTGGGAATCTTATAGTACCCTAGCTGTCTTGCTAAATGAATGTTAAATACCTGGAGACACGCTGTGAGATTATAATATATTGTAATCTCAAACACACTAAAACACCATCAAATGAAGGACAAGAATTCCTGAGAATTTCCAAAGAAACCCAGGGAAATGCAAATAAGCCTCACTTCCTGCTAAAGACAAATGAAAAAGTGCATATCCAATCAAAGCTCAAGGATAATGTAGAAGAGGCATAGGGTTGTCCATGCGAAAGCAGCCAATGAGCTGCCTTTATTAACTGCTTATCAGAGAATGAATTCGTATTTCAGTATTCTCAGGAAAATCAGTATATACACCAGTTTATGATCTTCTTTCTCTGATCATCATTGCAGCTGGTGATTGCTGAAAACGATGATCTCAGAGTCCGCTGTCCCTGCCAGAGAGCTTGCACACAGAGAGATGCCTTTGTCAAGGCGGCCATAGAAACCTGCATAAAATTGGCCTTCTTTCCTTAATAGAACCACATGAACAAAGATGAGTTTGTTGCTGACTCAGAGCTGAAAGCTTTGTTTTGTAAAGCTCTCTGAATGTATTGCACTCTGCCAGAGAAGGGCTCCTTCTTAAAAAAATTAAAAAAAGAAAAAAAAATAGGAGGAAGAACAGTAAGCGGAAATCAGACAACAAAACAAAGTGCACACCCTTTGGGTGAATATTTGTGAGTAAAGTGGCCTGAAACTTTTTTTTTTTCCTGGTGAATACTGGTCACATTTCACAAGCTGAATAAAAATGAAAGAAAGGAAAAGGAACTTTAATTAATGGGATGTCTTTTGATTTGCAGAGCAAAACTGCCACAGCAGATGTACCAGCAAAGAGGATTAGATTGTCCCTTCTATGAGGCACTGAAATTTTCTTTTTTCCCCTGTAGTAACCCCATTGAAGAGAGGCTGTCTTTAGTGTCTAAGATTCAGCACTGCAAAGAAACTGTTGTACTTGGGCACAATGGGCCGCTCTCACAAGACCAGACAGAAGATGTGAGGGGAGAACTAATATCCCTTTAAATCTGGGCAAGACAGTCTGTCTCAGTTTTACTATTTTTAAAAAACTAAATTAAAAGAGAAATTTGTGATGCATTCAAAGTTGATAAAATATGCATCAAAGCGAACCTTGAAACATTTATGAATAACGTTTGTCATTTTGAAAATTCAAATTGAATCAAGAAGGATTCCCAAGTAATTTCCCTTTGTTTTAATTTAATCGGTCCAGGGTGTTTGTTTGGTTTTGGGGAGTTTGTTTAGTTTTTTGATTCATGTTTTTGATTATTGTTGAGGTCTTCATCTAAACATAGTCCTCCTTCTATTCCAAGGAATTGGCTGCCAGAATGTTAACTTCTTTTGCCATCAACAAACTTAAAATGGTTGGTAAATCACCCGTTAGTAAAGGCTTGTGCTTAGAGGAGGGGGAGAACGCATCACGGCGACTGTCCTGGGTGGGGTTGTGGAAGGAGAAAGAGATTGAGGAAGTGTGTTTGTTCTTCGTGTCTAGTTCCAGGTCATTTTGTATTACAGCAGTTCTGGGAAAAAAGCAACCAGGGCAGAATGCTGCTCAGCTGGGGGCTGATTCTAGGGAAAATGGCTGTGGTTCTCTGTGCAGCTCAGGCTGTGGAAAGCCATGAATGCTGGCACCGCCACAGGCTCGCTCATTCAAGGGAAGAGTGAGGTCAACATGCTGCGGAAGTGAAAGAAATAATCCTCTCTCCTCATCCCTCCTGCTACAGCCTCAAATCTGCCCCCGGGAAGGGAAAAGTGTTTATGCAAATGATTCTCCTCTGCACTCAGCTAACTCTGGGGTCAAGGTACCTCTTCATTCTCTGCTGTGAGGCTTTGTCTTCCAACAACAAATAAAGATAGGGTTCACATACACGCGCATGTGTGTGTGTGAACATCCATGTCTCTTTGTCATACACACACACACACAAGTTAAGGTTTCCCCCTATAATAAAAGCAAAACTGCATTTATGAACAGTTATCAATTCTTAAGACAAAAGTAACACTAAAATGTGAAAAACATCTTATGGTTGTGTGACTTTTTAAGTAATATCTGTTATATGGGTACAAGTGAAGACTGCAGGAACTGCTCTTTAAGGGTGACCTTACCCAATCTCCACTCTTCCAGATCTCCAAGACATGGGTCAACTTCCCCTTCTGAGAGTGGAAATGTTCTCCAGGTGCCACTGTCACATCCCAGGTGAGTGTGCAATGCTTTCTTGGCTTTCTTTTTTCCTCATATAGATCAATGCTGTCATCAAGAGGGAGCAATGTCCCTTCAAGTTCAGTGCAATCATGGTCACTAGACACATTTTTATGTAAATCACACAAAGATGAGGGACAGGTAAAGGCCTGCACATATAACAGACCAGAAGAGCATGCAGAGATGTCTTCAAAAAAGATGTCTCTATGTCCATATCATCTAATTTTTAAATGAAATTCAGTCACAAGGACAATGCCTGGACACTGACTGATGTACATTTTCACATCCTGTGCAGCCTAAGAAAATCCTACTGACCTGTAAAATAGCATTGATCTCTTTATTTCTGCAGAGTGACCTCAAAACATTGTAAAAGAAAGAAAGAAAGAAAGAGGGGAGGAGGGAGAGAGGGAGGAAGGAAGAAGAAAAGATCCTGACATTAAGAAACTGTGGAAGAAAATTAGATAAACTTTGTCATATTCCTCTTTGTTCCATTCCTGTTAGAGCCATTAAACAGCCATGCCAAACCATCCCAGTTCCTCGGACCTTTTCTCAAAGTTTCTATTTTATAGTCCTCTAAATCTCTTTGTACATAAACACTAGACCCTCCTCCAAATTCTTTATTCTTCCAAATATTGCCATCATTTATAGGAGCATACTCCCTGTGTGACACTATGTTTCTCCCCCAGGCTATGGGGACCTCTTCTTCATACCTTTCTTTCCTTGTTCATACTTTCAGTTGAACAAATTAATACTTACTATGAAACTACTGACTATTCCATGGAAGATGCTTTTGGGGGAAAAAGAGTCTTGAAAATAAAAATCCTGTGTCTAGAAAACTTACAATCCACTTGCAGATGAAGACATATGCCCAGGGGAAAAATCAAAGGACTGTTTTAACAGAGGTTCAGGAAATAAGCTATGGGAAGGCAAAAGAGTGAGTCTTGTGATCAGACCAAGGGACAGTGGAATAGAGGTCGAGGAACACTGTCTCTACATAGGGACATTTGAGGTCAGATTGAAAAAGGAGCAAGACATTAGGTAAGGAGGGATGCACAAAGGAAGGTGTGGTGGGCAAAGGTCAACCTTCCAACAAAACAAGGTACCTTGCAACATCTTTTTTGGGATCACAATTTCTCAGCAGGATGATAAGCGGAAGCTTATGCTTGTATTTTTCCATACCCCAAGAAAAACAGCCTTTCACTGTCCTGCACCACCCATGGTGAATGATGCCTTACTGATGGACTTCTTGACCTCCTTTATTTCCCATATATGTGAGGAGCTTTGGTAGATGAACCTGTTCAGAAATTTTGGCAAGGTAACAGAAAGATGAGTTGACTATTGAAGAATATCAGGTGGTCCTTCATCAATAGGGCACAGTTGTTGAAGAATTGGACATAATGGTTAAAATAATGCTCAGTTCTTCTCAGGCACACCATCCTTCAGGCACTCTTCCCCAGTAGGTATTAGGATGATTCTTCTCCAATTGCCACATGCCTGTGCCTTGAAAGTCTTCTGCCCTCAACCCTTCAACAGACACTTCATTCCTCTGACCTGCTGAACTCTTTATGATCTGACAGCAAATGACATGTTCTCCATGGTATGTATCTCAAACCACATGATTCTCTAAGTGTCTTTGCAAGTGTACCTGCTTTTCAAGTATCTAAGGGCTCATTCTACTTCAAGACAGCTGTAATTACCTGTAAGTATACATACTGTCTTGTAGGTATGTTTTATGAAGGAAACAGAGCCCAGCTTTTGGTAGATCCATACTCAAGGAAACACAAAACATCAAAAATTGACCAACGAATACATATGTGTATGAGTTAAAATGAACACATATGTGTATACTCTCATAATCTACTTAAAAGTGAACTTTGTTGGACAATTTTCCATCAGTGCAGTTCTGGTAGATAGATGAGTTTCTGTTGTATCTGCATTACAGTGCTCATTATTATTAGGAGCTGTTGTTTATACCTCTGGCTCTCTACCTGAGGGAAGGGACTATCTTAAACATTTTGTACCACCACAAAATAACTAAAAACATCTCATTTCACCACTGTTTCTTGAATGTGTTCCTATATTATCCCAGTTGATTTTGATACCAATTGATAAAGTAGATAATATCAGTATTACGCTCATTTTACAAGTGAGAAAATCAAGACTCACAGAGGTTGAGGAATTTTCCCAAAGACAAGAGCTTTAGATGAAAAGATCCTATGTTAGCTGCTTTAAAGAGCAAATGATACCAGTAAGTATAATGAAAGTAGCTTTATTTGTTGATTTTCCAGAGGAAGCTGTATCTTATCTCTCATAGGAAATGAGATGTCATGTCATGGCCCATATAGAATTATTTTTCCTTGTCTAATCATTCAGGGTAATTAGAACAGAAAAAATAAACCACAACTATTCTTAAAGATAATCAGATGTTTTGTGTTCTCTTCTTCATATCCAAGACTTCTCTGATATTAATCATGTTCACATCAGGATGAATAGTTTTAGACTTAGAAATGATAAGGCAAAAACCACCTCAGACTTCCTTTCAAGAGTTCTTGGGGATGCAGGGAAAACATGGCAGCAATGTCTGTGGTTCTCATCACAACTGCATAGAATATAAAAATCAATATCATAAAGACCTTTTCCAGCCTGGTTTAGAAAACTAATAGTCACTTAGTCTAGCTATTATTGTTCTCTATTGTAAGGAGAACAACTATTTTTTAGCACTTTCTAAAATCCAAGTACTCTATACACAATGCTTTATTTAATTCTCATAGAAAACTGCCACTTCTCCTTCACCTGTCAGATATTTGTGCTCCCCTGATTGAACAGAGATGTGATGAATTATTGATCAGGTAACCAACCCTTGCTAATGTGTCTGTCAGCTAATTTGTAACCCTAGTGGTTAGGGGAAAACACTTCTTTATTTATTTAGAAGATGTGCATTTCTGGAAGGTATTTATGACAGGAATTTCAGATCAAATAAATATGAATAAAATTTGTATTCAGACTAGCCTTTTGAGGGCCATCAAATTAAACAAAATAGCTAACCCATCTGTCTCTATCTAGAACCAATGCTGCTGAAAATATGCTCCAATGGTAGAGTGCTTCAGTAACCCTGGTAATGACATGTGAACACCCTGCCCATAGACTCTCCATGACTCATCAGGAAGTGCCATTTGGACAATTTTAGTTTAGGAAAGCAGCCAGTCTCCAACTGAACTCTTGCACACTCTTTTCTCTGTTAACAGAGGTAGAAATGAATTTAGAAAACATTTGCCTCTAAATATTATGTAACTGGATATAACAGCTCTTTTTAAGTGGTGGAAACCTCAAGGACTAGGAGCAGCTGTAAGGTGACACAGAAACTCAAGCAAACTCCCTTTCAAGTCTCCTCTGGCCCCATTTATAGCAAGAGCAAGAGGGAGAATCATTCAAATAAATGTTACACCATCTGCCACAAAGATGCAGTGGAGAAACAGTCCTAGAAATATGTTTGAGGAAGAAGCACCAGAAGATTTTAAAGCACTGAAACTTCAAGTCATGTTTTGTTTTGTAGGATCAAAACTTTTTAGGAGTTGACTTGAGTTGCACAGATAGGCACAGAGTAATGATAAAATTTTTAAAAGAAACAGAATGTAGGCTTAAGGATGTAGAGTAATTGAGGTGCAGGTATGCTTACTAAGTCCCAGGTTTTTAACTCTGCGAATATTTCAATGAAATTCACCTGGGTGCATTAAGATAGGTCAGAAATCTTTTTCCTTTTTTAGTTTTTTTTCAAATTTTATTTGTTCTAATTAGTTGTACATGACAGTAGACTGCATTTATACATTTTGATAGATCATACATAAATGGAGTATAATCTCTCATCTTTCTGATTATACATATTGCAGGACCACATGGGTAATGCAGCCATATATGTACATGAGATAATAATGTCTGTTTCACTCTACTATCATTTCTTCCCCCGTACCCCTTTCCGTACCCTGTACCCTTTCACTCTCCTCTACCCTATATAAAGTAACTTTCTTTTTTCCTATCTACCCCCACCCTGCCTTATCGCAAATTAACACCTGCATATCAGAGAAAACATCTGATCTTTGGTTTTTTGGGTTTGGTCTATTTTGCTTAACTAACTCCATCCATTTACCAACAAATGCCAGAATTTAATTATTTAAAGCTAAATATTAATCTAGAGCTTATTTATATTATTATACTAATTAATATCAGTTAATATTAAATTATAATTATGTAATAAAATCATTATTGTATAATTATATCATGTATCATAAAATGATGTATTACATACTTTATTTTTATAGGTGTTCTACACCTGGGACAATAGGACAAAAGGACTAAAGATGGTGGCCTGGGGAGCCCTCAAAGAGATGACCTGCTGACAAAGTCTGGAATAAAGCAAGAGAATGTGTTTTCCTGAGCACACCCTCCCCAATCAGGCCTCTGTTCCATCAGTGCAGCTACAGTGGGGAGTCACTGGAGGAACTGGAGTAAACTGCCTAACAGAGGAATGATGGTCACAGTAACAAAGCCAAAAAGCAGGAGGTGATGGTGGATGATGATCCCTCCCCAAGCCATCTCAGTCTGCCTTTCTCCTCCCATTCAAATATATCCAAGGCTCAGATCCAAGTGGTTTTTGTTTCCTTCCAATTCATGACACCCTGGTTTGCAAAGGATTTCCCCAACAGCTGATCGCTATAGACATGAGTCCATGTTCCCAATCTTAAGAGCTCCTGAGTAGGAGAAAGAGGGTGTCACCAATTTTTTTCTCTCTGTGGGCTTAGGTGAGACTGTCAGGACTTCAGTGCACCTGTCATATATGCCTAAGGCTGGTTCCAATTAGAGTCTGCCTGATGGAACCATGCAAAAGTTAGTTAATGCTATTGCTGTTTTCCCATTTAGTGGCTCAGCAATTATTCATTTGATGCTAAGCCCTTGAATGAGTATCCTCCCAAGCTCGGCTCTGAGGTCATGGTATTTATGCTCAGAGATACTTTTTCCAAAGTGTAACCTCTTAACTTGAAAGACATCGTACTATAACAGGAAGTACTATTTTACTAGCATTGAAGGTAAGAGTCTCTTCAAATATGGAAGAAATTATTATTAAGAATAAATAGATTATTATTCTGAAGCAGCAATCTTTAGAAGGGTATCCAGGAATGGATTTAGATGAGTGGCCAGTGAATGATCTATCAGTTCATTCCAGATACAGTCTAGCAGAAAATCTCAAAAGAAGAACCTAGATTTATTTCTGTAGATGTTCAGGGCTCAAATGAGTCTAAAATATACTGGCCTGCTTCTCTGCAGTTTTCAGTTTACTAAAGCTATGTGCAGAAAAGTGTTACCTTTTTATAAATAAGATATAAATTCTGGTCCTCACCCCTCATAGAACACATTTTCCTCCTGCTCATTCAGTAATAGTGAGCATATCTATGATTCATTTTAGTGCTTCTTATTATTATAGGATGATGTGATCTTTTTCCCAGCCTTATTGAGTTATAATTGACAAATAAAAATTACATACATTTGTATGTGGTGCACATCATATTTTTATATATATAAACATTGTGAACCCTATAATCAAGTTAATTTACATGTTCATCACCTCAGGTAGTTATCATATCTCTTTGTGTGGTAAGAAAATGTAAGATCTACTTTCTTAGTAAGGTTCAGTGGTGCACAACTATAATCCAGCAACTCAGAAGGCTGAAGCAGGAGAATCACAAGTCCAAGCCAAGCCTGGACAACCTAGTTAAGACCCAGTCTCAAAAATTAAAATTAAAATAAAGGACTTGGGATGCATCTCAGTGGTTGTGTGCCCCTGGGTACAACCTCCAGGACAAAAAAAAAATTTTTCTTAGCAATTTTCAAGTATACAATAGATTATTATTAACCATAGTTAGCCTGCTATGCAATAGATTTCCAGGCTTTATTCATCCTTTCCAACGGAAACTTTGTACCCTTTGACAAATATTGCCCATTCCTTCTTCCTAGCAACTGTCATTCACTCTTCACTTCTACGAGTTTGCTTATTTTCGATTCCACATATAAGTGAAATCATACATATTTGTCCTTCTGTGCCTGGCTTACTTCACTTAGCATAATGTTCTCCAGGTCACCTAAGAATCCTTTCTTCTTTAAGGCTGAAGAGTATTTCATTGTATATGTATAGCTTATTTTATATATCCGTTTATCTGTTGATCAGTTGATTTCATGTTATGTCTATTGTGATTAATGCACACAGAAAGTCAACATACTGATTTCACTTCCTTTGGAAATGCTACAGTCTGAATGTGTCCGGCAAGATGCATATGTTGAAACTTGATCACCAATGTGACAGTATGCAATGGGGGGGGAACTTTAGATGGGAGATCATGAGGGCAGAGAGATCCCTCACAAGTAGATTAATGTCATTATAAGAGAGGGAAAATGATCTCTCCTTAGGTTCTTTTTAGCCCTTCTACCTTCTGCTATGTGAGGGCACAGCATTTGCCCTTTTTCCACATGGGAATATATCAAAAGAACTCTCACTAGACACTAAATACTAGTGCCTTAATGTTGGACTTCTCAAATTCTAACTGTGAGAAATAAATTTTTATTGTTTATAAATTACTCAGACTGTGGTATTTTGTTATAGCAACATGAACAGGCTAAGACAGGCTATATTTCCAATATTATGCTACCTGAATCATATGGTAGCTCTGTTCTAATTTCTTGAGAAATCTCCATGTTCTTTTCAATAATGGCTCCATTCATTCACACCAACAATACAGGAGGGTTCTTTTTTCTGCATTCTCACCAATACTAGTAATGTTTTGATTTTTTTATAATATTTTTTTCTAATAGATATGAGATATTGAACTTTTTTTCGTATGTTATAATCATTGACCATTTGTATGTATTCTGTTTGGAAATGTTTAGTAAGGTCCTTTGCCCATTTTTAAAAAGATTATTTGTTTTCTTACTGTTGAGTTCCTTATTTATTTTGGATATTAACCCCTTATCAAATGTGTGCTTTATAAATCTTTTCCCATCAAGTAGGTTATCTCTTTATTGACGTTTTCTTTGCCATGGAGGCACTAAGTTTGATGAAATTCCATTTGTCTATTTTTGCATTTGTTTCCTCTGCTTTTGGGTTATATACAAAAAAAATAATAATTGCCTAGCCACTGTCAAAATAATTTTTTTCCTATTTCTTCTAAAGCTTTATCAATTTTAGATCTTTGTTGAAGCCTTCAATCATTTTGAGTTCATTTTTTGCATATAACTTGAGAGATGGTCTGATTCATTTTTTCTGTGTGTGGAGATCCAGTTTTCTTAGTACCACTAATTGAAAAGACTATTTTTTTCCATTGTGTATTCTTAGCAACTTTGTTGAAGATTAATTTCCCATAAATGCATGGGACTATTTCTGGGCTCTTTATTTATTACATTGGTCTATATGTTTTATGGCAGTTCTAGGCTATTTTGATTTCTATAGCTTTGTGGTGTATTTTGAAATTAGTGTGATTCCTCCAACTCTTGTCATTGTACTCAAAATTCCTGTAGCTACTTGGAATTTTTTTGTGGTTCTATCTGAATTTTAGTATTTTTTTCGACTTTTGTGAAAAATATCATTGAAATTTTGAAAAGTATTGCACTAATTTGTAGATCATTTTATGTGATACTAATTCTTACAATCCATGAACACAGAATATTGTTAGGTGGAGGAAAGTGAGAAGACAATGAAGAGATTAAAACAGAAAATGTAATAAGGAATTTGAAGACAGATCTGTTGAAAGAGATAAAAATTTCCTGTTGGTGGAAATGACAGGAGAACTTTCTTATTTGAAGGAGCTTGCTTAAGAAGGATTTAACATAATATTAAGTCTTTTTCCACTGTGCTCCTTCTTGCTGGCCTAAACCTTAAGTAAAGTATGCCACATTCATAGAATTAATCTTGTGATATGTGAGGGAATGAAAGCCCTTATAGGTGTTGAGCTGGAACATTCAGCTTTAAAAGTAAAGACACATACAAGATTTGGAACAGAGACTCAGTATCATGAATTGAATGGGAAGGTAACCCCAGAGCTAAGGCTTTAGTAAAGGAGAAAAGTGAGTGTTGTGAATTGTTGCCAGAGACATTGACATTGTTGTCTCTGACATGCAATGGACTTTTGAACTATTTTTTTCTTAAGTCTTAAAGGACAAAGTGACTTTTAGACAGCAAAAGGACTTCCCATCCCCAATGTGAGCCATCTGTGTTAAAAAAATATTTAGACTTTCTTATAACAATGATTCAATGCCTTGCTTAAGAATGCTGTAATTAAACATTTAACATTTGACTAAGTGTCTTTTTTTAAACCAGAGGCCGAAATGTTTTTTTAAAGTAAAAACTTCCACATAATCCATGTATATAAATCATGTAATGGTAGAATATCCCACATAATCCATGCATATACAACATATAAAGGTAGAATCTTCATATTTGGAGTAAAAGTAAAAGAACGGAAACCCTCTCTGACCCCTATCACCACCCCCAAGAAAGCACCCAAGGCACCTTCTCAGAGCCCTCACTGATACAGTCACTGATTTCTGGAGTATCATTTATAGGCTATAGTCATCTGGAATCGTCGGCCTCATTTTGAATTGCAGCTTGGAATGTGTCACAAAATCACTTATCTTTCTCCAAGCTTCCAACATTTGGGTCCAATTACAGAGGGACTACGTGTAGGGAAAAAGCATTATCAAAATTTAAAACAAGAAACAACATATGACAAGCTCCCCAAGTCTTCACCGTAAGCATTGCCATTTCTCAATTCTGCAAAGTGCTCCAGCCAGAGGTCAAGTACTTCCTCTTAATACAGTCACAAACAACCTCTGAAAATAAAACTGAGCTTTAGTAAGCCCCCTAACTCATCTGAGAATACATTCCAGAGCACTGACCCAAAATGTGATCTGAGCTTGTAACCTATCCACCATAGCAATTTTGCCATGACTTCTTAAAAGTTATAATGTTGAGGTTAGGTGTTATTCTTCTACATAGTCCTCTCAAGAGTCTCAAAAGCTATGTAAGATGCACATCTCCTCATTTGGACTGTCCTTCCCCCAAAAAAACATCTTGTTCACTGTACAACAGCCTTTACATCTGTCTGCAATATATGTTTACCAACCATCATCACAATTTTTTGATATCCCTGATAATCCGCGTTTTTCCTCTCAACACACACAAAACTCACATTCGGCTTTGATTTCCTCTACTACTCAGGCCATTTACTATCCAAAAGAAACTTCTGTCAAAGTATTTTATTTTTGCATTTTGCTTGCACTTTAACTTTTACCAAATCATCAAAGTAGGGTCTGTGAGTGTGTGTGTGTGTGTGTGTGTGTGTGTGTGTGTTGTTTGTGATGGGAATGAGGAAATAATATAACCCTTATTGTCAGGGGCGGGCTCTGAGGGCCCCAGAGCCGCACGTGGCCTGATCTCTAAGATGGCGCCTGGCAGCTTGCCAGACATAGCTGCACTCATAAACAAGTTTTAGGAAGTAACTCTGGTTGACTGTTGTACATGAGGCGATCCTGGTATCTGCCTGGAGACTGTTCCTTGATAGACTGACTTTCCTGGTAGTCTACTCTCTGATAGGCTGATGTTCTCAATATAAGTCTGAGACTTGCGGAATAAAGCCCTTTTTTGGTTCCTGTGATCAAGAAAAGCGTACACGTTGTGATTGTCCCCGCGGGCGGTGGGCGATCATACCTTATTTTATTTGCCACTATTTCCTAGAGTACAAATTGAATTATCAAAAATTGTCTTAAGTTAGACATGCCACATTTTGTCAGATAAACTCTAAACTGCTTGAAGGTAGAAATCATGGCTTGCATTTGTTTGGAATTGTTGATCATAACCATTTATAGTACTTTTAGAATTGAATTACATCAGATTAGAGGATTAAGTTAAGTCTTGAGCAGTTCCTACACTGGTCTTACGTCGTAAGAGCCCTTGCATAATCAGTAAGTCTAGTTTTGATGTTTGGCTTATTGTACAGTCTTATAATTGAATAACTAAAATGGCATACAGAAAGATACCACTGCTTACACACTTTTACACTTCTTTGTGAGTTAATGCTTAAAGAGAATAAATTGGGGACCTTTTGAGAGAACATTTAGAATGGACTTAGGAAAGAAATTGCAAATCTGAAGATCTGAAGTGGACTTTTCTTGATAAGGATTGGCAATCTCTTGGTGGTCTTCTTGTCTCAAAATAATTGTCCATGTTTTACATGACTTGTTGAAACCAATTTCTTTGCAACTCTGTCAAACCGATGTTGAAATGTTTCCTTTAAAAATGAAATGCGTGTGATTCTTAGCCCACATAATGGAACTCAACAATTTAAATTATTGTTTCCTTTTGTATTTATGAGAGTGATAAATGTGATAATTATTATAGATGTCTTAGAATGGATATTTTCCAGATGAATGATTTTTAATAGTATATTCCTGCAACAACTAAAAAGAAAGAAATGTATCAAAGTAGCCTTTCAGCAGAGGCAGAAAGGTAAATGAGAAAAGAGTATTGATTGAGGAACTTTTTTTTTTAACATCCCTCAAACTCAAGCAGAAATAAGGTCATCACTAAAAAGGAAAATACATTGCAGTAGTATTTATAAAGTATTTTCTCTATTCTAGACACACTATGACATCCACCACCAATGTCCTTTTTTCTTCCACAGTTTCCTTCCCTTTTCATTCCTCTCTTGCACAAAATATTTTCAGCTGGGTGAAGCCTCTTGCCCTGGACACAAAATTCAAGGTGATGTATTTCAACACCAGTTTAAGGAAATGGTGGATATATTTGTTAATCAGTTATAAAACCTGACTCCCATTTGTAACAAATAGGGACCAAATGTCATATCTTAAAACATAATTATAGCTTGGAATAATAAATTTTCCTCAAGACCTACAAATTTAAAGCCTATTTGTGTTTTTTGTGTCTTCTGATCTGTAATTGTATCTAATCACTTTCTAACTACAACTGAAGTTTATGGTGATCTTAACCACTTCACACTACACTATAATTTCCTGTGTTCTGAGCACTTATTTGGAAATTTTCACTGTCATTAATATTAGGGTGCATGGTAAGACCATTACAAAGTCCTAAGTGTAGTAGCATTAAAGTGTTGTTATGTGTTAATTATGTATAAACAAGCAACAAGCAAAGCAAAGTGGTGTTGAAAATAAAGGTAAAAAAACAGCAAGAAAAAGTGAGTTACCCAAACTCACCTATTAGTTCTTAAATACACTAATCCAAAATCCTATTTGAAGCCTGGGTTCACATGTGATTTTGTAATATTTTGGCAATAATTTATTTATTTATTCGTACCAGCAATTGAAACAGGAGTGCTTAACACCTGAGCCAAATCCTCAGTCCTTTTTTTATGTTTTTTGTAGATACAGGGTCTCGCTGAATTGCTTAGGGTCACACTAAATTACTGAGGCTGACTTTGAACCCACAATCAAACCTCTTGCCTCAGTCTCCTGAGCCACTAAGAATAAAGGTGTGCACCCACCTTGCACAGTAACCATTTATTTTTTAAACTAAAAATTTGAACATTTTATAAAGGAATGGCAATTTGAATAGACTGATTACTAGTGTTTTTGTTGACATTTATGTTATTTAGATCTATATTCTACTACTTACTGCAGGAACATGATCAACTTGTTCAAACTGCTGTGCATCAATTTCCTCATCTAAAAAATGTGGACAATATGAATTGTCCACCCCAGCTCACAGTTTCAAATAAAGTAATATATGTGTATATCCTGTAAATATTTTATGTAATCATCAATCAAAATAAAGCAAAGTAAAACAAGCATTTGAGGAAAATGGGACTAAAATGCACCAATCTCCAAATGTGTAAACAGGTTGTTAGCCTAGTGTTAACACTTTAAAAAGTGAGAAGTTGAAAAACATAGATATGTAATTGTACACTACACAACTAGATTTGCAACTAACAAGGTGACATCTGTGATATTAAACAAAACCGAAAAATGTTGATTGTAAGTAACCTTATCTGTTTGAGAAGGAGTACCGTGGTGACAGTTCTATCAATATGCACCTTATAAGTTAACCAAACACTGTCTCTTCACACAAAATAGCTATGGATTCTTCATCACTTATGAAAAGGCATATAAATATTTGTTTTGTATTTTTAATGTTAAATTTGGCTATATTAAATATGGTTATCATTACTAATTGCTCTGCATCTCTCTTTGATGTACTCGTTGTTGTTAAGAGATTTTCTTTAAAGAAGAGAAACATCTCGCCTTTAAAAGCAAAAACACATGCAAAAGCTAATGCCCACCAGGATTTTATATATCGATTGCTGTGCAGTCATTGTTGCCTAGCAACACACTGACCCTGCTCTTAGAGAAGGGGAAAATTATATATCTGCATTTATATATAAAACTTTTTTATATGAATACCATTTAATGAACTACATTATAGTATTTAAATGCAAAATACCTCTTCATACTGGTATTAGAAGTGCAGAATATGATTTAGTAATATTTTATAAAAAATACTTTGGAGGAAATAATACATTAAAAGTTTTCAATAACAAAAAGGTTTTGCAAAAACAAAAGAACAAGAAACTTAAAATATAAAACTCAGTACATGATCTTCACTTTAACTGTCAATGTCAGCTAATAAAAACTACTTAGAAGAATGTCATCAGAACCTTAATAAGGATTGCATTAAAGCTGTATAGCAGTACTTTTGGCAGTATGGCCATTTTGACAATAGTAATTCTGTCTATATAAAAGCATGAGAGATTTTTCCAACTTCTAAGGTTTTCTTTAATTTCTTTCTATGGAGAGCTGTAGTTTTTATTATAGAGGTCTTTCACCTCTTTGATTTGATTTATTCACAGATTTTTTTTGAGGTCATTATGAATGGGATAGTTTTCCTAAATTCTCCTTCAGATGAGGTTCTTCATAGAAAGAGAAAAAGCAGTCATGAAATTCATTTGGAAAAATGAGGCCCAAAATAGCCAAACCAATCCTCAGCAAGAAAGTAAAGCAGGAGGTATGGCCATACCTGAACTTAAATTATACAACTGAGCTACAGTAACAAAAACAGCATGATATTAGCACAAAAACAGACTTAAAGACCAAAGGTACAGAATAGAAGACACAGAGACAAACCCACAAGAATCCAGTTATCTCATACTAGACAAAGGTGCCATAAACATACATTGGAGAAAAAATAGCCTCTTCAACAAATGGTGCTGGGAAAACTGGAAATCCATATGTAACAAAACAAAACACAAAACCTCTATCCTGCACAAAAATCAACTCAAAGTGGATCAAGGACCTAGGCATTAGACCAGAGGCCCTGTGCCTATGAGAGAAAGAAGTAGGCCCAACTCTCCATCATGTCAGCTTACAAGAAGTAAAATCAAGAATAAATGAATAGGATGGTATCAAACTAAAAGGCTTCTACACAGCAAAGGAAATGATCAAGAACATGAAGAGAGAGCTTACAGAATGGGAGAAAAATCTCTGCCTTCTATACCTCAGATAGAGCACTAATCTCCAAGATATATAAAGAACTCAAAAAACTTAATGCACACACACACATACACAAATAATAATAATCCAAACAGTGATTGGGCAAAAGACCTGAAAGACACTTCATGAAAGGAATACAATCAGTCAACAAATATATGAAAAAGTGTTCACCATCAATAGCAATTAAAAAAATGCAAACTAAAAATACATTGAGATTTTATCTCACTCTATCCAGAATGGCAATTATCAAGAATACAAGTAACAATAAATGTTGGTGAGAATGTAAGGAAAAGTGTTCACTCATACATTGCTGGTGGGACTGTGAATTGATGCATCTGTTCTGGAAAGCAGTATGGAGATTTCACAGAAAACTTAGAATGGAACCACCATTTGACCCAGCTATCCCACTCCTCAGTATATACCCAAAGGACTTAAAATTGGCATACTAAAATGATGCAGCCACATCAATATTTATAGCAGATCAATTCATAATAGCTAAACTGTGGAACCAATCTAGGTGCCCTTCAACAGATGATTGGATAAAGAAATGTGGTACATATCCACAATGGACTATTACTTAGCCTTAAAGAAGAATGAAATTATGACCTTTTGCAGTATATGGATGGAACTGGAGACTATCATGCTAAGTAAAATAAGTCAATCACAAAAACAAAAGACTGAATATGTTCTCTGATATGCAAATGCTAATTCACAATAAGGGTGGGGGACAGCCAGAGAATAATAGAGGTACTTCGGATTAGGCAGAGCCGGGTGAAGGGAGGGGAGGGATATGAGGGTACGAAGGATAGTCAAATGAATCAGACATTATTACCCTAGGTGTGTATATGATAACATGACCAGTGTGATCCTACATCATGTACAACCAGAAGAATGAGAAAGTATACTCCTTTATGTATGATGTGTCAGAATGCATTCTACTGTCATGTATAACTAATATGAATAAATTTTTAAAAAAAAAAGAATAATGAAATTATGGCCTTTGCTGGTAAATTGATGAAACCAAAGACTATCATGCTAAGTGAAATAAGTCAATCCCCAAAACCAAAGGCAAAATGTTCTCACTGATGACTCAAAATAGGCAGGGGAATTTTGTGGGGAGAAGGGGAGGTTCACCAGATTGAACAGGGCAGAGTGGGAGGAAGGGAATGGGAATGGGAAACACAGTAGAAGGAACTGGATATAACTTTCCTATGTTAATATATGAATACACAATCTGTGACTCCATATCACGTACAAATACAAAAATGAGAAGTTATACTCCATATATAATGACATGTCAAAATGCATTCTACTGTCATGTGTAACTAAAAATAACAAATAAAAATTTTGAAAAAACACCTACTTAGATGAAACAGAGACAAAGAGAAAATAAACTTCAATGATTAAGATACTTAGGAAAGTAAGTGCTGAACTTTATTCTAAATAGCACAGAAATGATGCAAGCTTCTCTTCCTGTGAGAATATACAACACAAGCATTATGTGTCAGAACAAAAGATAATTTGGAACCATAAATCTTTGCCCAAAATAGTGTACCATTTTTGATGTCTCAGAAGATATTGCAGATTATTTTAAGTACCTAAACATCTCATTAAAAACAACAGTTCATACAGCACAATATAAGAAAGGTTTTGTTTATCTTAGTTTTCTCACTTTTCCCATTCTGAATTAAAGAGCTTGTAAGTACAGGCAATACTTGAATCACAGTGTATTTTTCACTATTTGTTTCTGAGGCAGTTGTTTCAAATCATGAATTTATTTCTCTGTTATAAAAAGTAACTTGCTTCCTTTCAAAGAGAGTAATAGGAACTAGATTGATCCTTCCACCTGAAAGAACAAAAACTGACAATATAAAGAAAACAATGGTTTCCAAAATACTAATGTCATTGATATCCCTCAGAGAGGAGAAACAATGAGGAAATCTTTATGAGTGATGTGAGGTAAGTTATAGACTGTAGTATAAGAAGAAACCAGGTGGAGACTCTTCCTGAGTTGAAGAGATGAAATTGAGATTCTGAGGTGATAAAGGCATCTACAGGACTTGGGAAAGTGTGCCATTCAAGGGGAGCTTCCAACATAGAGAATACAAAGAGAACACTGCAGTCTCTGAAGATCTGTAGGAATTCCCTTCCATATTCACCTCTGTGCCAGTTAGTGTATGCATTGAGGAAATTACAGGAGACTTGGGAAGAACCACCCAATAATTAAAGAAAATATTGCCTGTTTCTCACTCAATAGTGCTTGTTCCTACCAACCAAACTGAAAAGCCTCAAAAATTGAGTCTGGGTTGGGGAGATAGCTCAGCTGGTAGAGTGCTTGCCTTGCAAGCACAAGGTCCTGGGTTCGATCCCCAGTACCACAAAAAAAAAAAAAAAAAAAAAAAAAATTGAGTCTGTGAAAAACAGATTATCTTAAAAACAACCACAGAAGAAATTGTACAAAGTACAAAGATAAGAATAACTATAGTTTCTCATTAGAAACAGAAATGATGCAAGTGAGACCTGAAACAAACAATGTAGAGGACAAAAATTTTTCTGGGGCTCATGGTGTCACAGGTCTCAGTCCATAGATGGCCAATTCCTTTGCTCTGGGTCCAAGGTGAGGCAGAAAATCATGGTGGGAGGCAGGGAGGAGGAAAAAAGTTCAAGACATACAAACAAGAAAATAGAGAACTCTGTTCACCATGGACAAAATATAACCCAAAGGCACATCCCTAGAAACCTACCTCCTCTAGCCATACCCTACCTACCTACAGTTATCACTCAGTTTATCCATAATGGTCTATTAATCAGCTGATTAGGTTAATGCTTTCATAACCTGACCATTTCACCTCTGAAAATTCTTGAATTGTCTCACACTTGAGCTTTTGGGAGACACCTCATAGCTAAACCATAACATTGTGCCACTAGCCCCCAAAAAGCTCATTCTGCCCATTTAATAGTACAAATCACATCTAGTACATTTCCAGCAGTTTCCATAGTCTCAAAAGTTCCAACATTGCCCAAAACTCCTAGTCCAAAACCTCCTCTGAATCTCAAGGCAAACTCAGTGTGATTCCTTATAAATATTAAAAGAAATTTACATATATCCAATATGTAATAACACAGAGTAAACGTTTCCATTCCACAAGGGAGAAAGAGGGGCATAGAAAGAAGAAATGGGACCAAAGTAAGACTGAAATCCAGCTGGGAAAACAAATCCTGTAGCTCCATGTCCTGCTTCTGGAGTACATGGCATTGTAAGGTTCTTTCGGAAGAGGCATAGCTCCACCTCTATGGCCTTGCTATTTGCAGCTCACACAGCCTTTCTCTTGACCTGTCTGCTTAATTTCTGCAGCTTTTCTTGGCAGATGCCCCATGTTACTGGAATCTCCTAATATCAGGGATTTCTACTGCAGCTGCAAATTCCTTCTCATATCTCCATGCATCACCCTTCGGGGACTACCTTCAAGGACTCTGACCCTCTATGTTTTCCATGGTCTCCCAGACCTTCCTTTGAAATTTAATGGAAGCCTCCAAGACCCTTAACTTTAGCATCCTACAATCCTGCAGAACCAGCAGCACCATGTGGTTGATGCCAAGGTCTACCACCATCTCAAGCCTCCTGGGATCACAGATAAAGTAGCCTCTGAGTTCTTGGATCACAGAATGGTGAATAAACTTCCTATACCCCTCCCTGCTGTGTAAGCAGCATGCACCCATGGTCTCTTCTCAAAGGAATTTTTATTTTTATATTCCTGTGCTGAGATGGGTATTGGATTTCCAATTCCTGAGTCAAGTCATCTTTTCTCTTGTGTCTGGGTAAAGTACTTAGCATTTCTTTAGTGACTGTAATCTAACAGTCACACATTCCTTAGCCCCATTTTTACTCACACTTTTATGGCAAGCTGCAAGTTTTTCAAATCTTTCCACTTTGCTTTCTGTTCTTACTTATCACAGTAAACTTGACTGAAAACTGCCAGTAATAACCAAGCTACTACCTGAATGCTGTATTGCCTTGAAATTCCCTTCACCAGTTTAAATTATTTCATTGCCTTTAAATTTAATCTCACAGAAAATCTCAAAACATGAGCTGACTCTAGACAACTTCTTAACCAGAATGTAACACAAATGGCTTCTAGTCCATTTCCCAATTCCATTCACCTTCTCTGGAACTTCATTAGCCTATTCTTTACTGTCCACAGTCCTACTGGCATTCTGGTCTTTTGCACTTCCACCAGAATTGCCCATTAATCTCCACTTACAACATTCTAAAGCATTTCCACTTTGCATTGCTAAACTTCTCAAAATTTCTCCCCCCACAAACCAGCTTCAAATCCAAAGGCTTCTGAATCAGATAGTCAGGTTAGTCACAGAGATGACCCCATTTCTCTATGCCAATTTCTACAATTTGTATTTTAGTCAGCTTTTGCTTTGCAGTCAATAAAAGATAACTTTTTCTGGAGAAGGAAAAGTTTATTTTGGCTCATGTTTTTGGAGGTCCCAGTCCATAGACAGATGACACCATTGTTCTGGGTCCAAGGTGAGGCAGAATATAATGGTAAAACGGTAGGAAGAAAGCAATTCAGGAACAACAAGGCAACAAGGAAGCAGACAGAGCTTCATTCACTAAGGACAAAATATAAGCCCCAAAGGCATGCCTCCATTGACCTATCTTCTCTAACCATATGCTACCTGCCTACAGGAAGGTTAAGTCTGTTATAATCCAATCATTTTAACTCTAAAAATGTTTGCTTTGTCTAACACATGCATTTTGTGGGAATATATCATATCTAAACCCTAACACAAAGTAAGAATTTTTTAAATGGTTGGGAAAAATATCAAAAATAATAGTTTTTGACTTAGAAATTTCCTTAAATTAAATTTCCATATTTACCTGTCAAGTTTTAATGAAACTAGACATACTAACTATATGTATGTGGTCTGTGACTACATTTGCAATACAGTGGCAGAGTAATGTGGCTGCCCACGAATCCAAAAATCTGTACTCTTACATTTTACAGAAAAAATTTACTGATCTCTATTCTATGCTAAAGAAACTGGATATTTGGAGCCAGATTCCTGAGGTTTCACACTCTGGCCTCACCACTTTTGTGATTCCCAACATGTTAATCACTTTCTGTAAGTTCAGTTTTCTCAAGATGAAAAGGGAATAATAATATCAACCCCATAGATTTGCTGTTGAGAGTTAAATCATAGAGCAGAAGTAAAGTAGTTAACATACAGACTAACACAAAACATATGATTTCTGTCCCTAAATTAATAACAGGTGAAAACATCAGGCAACATCAACAAATGCAATTCTTCCTTTCTTTCTATTTATCTATCTTTCTCATTTCATCATTTACTAAATATATCACTGTCTTCTTTTAACTCCAACTGGTGTCAGAGGAGATTTACCTGCCTACAGATAATAGATCCCATCACTTCTTGACCTGCTTAGATAATTAGGTCTTATCTTTTAGTGTGCTTACAAGTCACCAGGGCATTAAAATGCAAATTTCGTGAGCTCATAAATAAAGCTTCATTTTAAAATTACTTTAAACATTTAATATCACTGTCTCTCTATCTCCCTTCTTTCTTTTCTAACATTTCTTTAATCTCTATTTTCTCTTCTATTAGTCATTTATCTTTTAAAAAATTGTCTTAATATCCTTTCTAGCTACTATTTTTACTATCATATTCCTGACACATGCAATCTATAACACATCTGTAGTTATTTGGGGAACTTATGATTTCTGTGTTTATAATTTCCTGTCCCCTTCTCATCTTGCACCTATTTCTTTCATTAACTTTCTCACTGAGTCTTAGAATGAGAGAGAGATTCTCCTTTCCCTCTGAACTTGAAACTAGAAGGACACTGACTTGACCTGTACAACAGCCATCTTCCTACTGATATGACAGACTGTCTAATAGTGGAACCAACAGACAGGAAGTGGAGCTCAGACATGCAGAGAGAAAACAGGTCCTGCAGTTGTCATTTGAACCTCCATATGCAACTTTACCTAGAATCATTTTATCTTGCATTCCAAAATGAGGTATGATTAAGAAATAAAAATCATGAGCATTTAAGTAAAGTAAAAAGATGCTCAGCATCACTAATCACCAGAGAAATACAAATAAAAACCATGATGAAATGTCATCTCACATCTGTTAGGATGGCTCTTATCAAAGAGTCAGAAGATAAGTGGCGATGGACAAAAGGAAAGGCTTGTACATGGTTGGTGGGAATGTAAATTGATATAGCCTTTATGGAGAATAGAACAGAGCTTCTGGGTTCCTCCAACAATGAACTAAGTGACTACTATATGATTCAGCAGTCCCATTTCTGTATATATATCAAAAGGAAATGAAATCAGCACATTAAAGAGATATCTGCACTTCCATTATTCACAAAACCCAAGATATGGGGTATAATAATTTGTATCCATCAGTAGATGAATGGATAAGGAAATTATGATATGTTTGTATATGTGCAGGCACACACACACACACACAGACACACACACACAGTCACACACAAAGAAATATTATTCATCTTCCAAAGGAGCACATTCCACCTTTTGCTACAACATGGATGAACCAGAAAAACATTATTCTAAGTGAAATGTCAAACACAAAATGACAAATACTGTATGACCTCATTTCCATGTGACATCTGAAACAGTTGAACTCAGGGTAGAAGAGACTTGGAAGTAGGACAAATGAGGAAAGTTTGGTCAAATGGTATAAATTCTTGGTTATAAAATGAATAAGTTCTGGAAACATATTGTATAGCATGGTGACCAAAGTTAATACTATTGTATTGAATACCTTAAATTTACTAGAAGAGTAGACTTTAAGTGTTCTTACCTCAAAAAAAAAAAAAATGGTGACCAAAATTTTCAGATTTAAACCAATAAATTTCCATTTGGTTTTACCTATCCAAATGGGACTTTTAGTTCATATAATCCTAAGTGTTCTAATGACATCATGGTATGAACTCTCAGCAAGCTAGATTTCACATTGAGCTGAATATCAAGGATGCAAATGGAATCTATGACAGCCTTACACATCCAGAGTCAGAGTCATCAAGAACTACAATCAAATAGATATTTTCTTTTAGGACTGAGACAAAATTTTGAGTCCATGCCACTAATACCTGTCTTAGGAATAGAGACCTGGAGGAAAGTGCAGTGGGAAGACCCTGAGGTGAGAAAGTGATCAGAGGAAAAACTCAAGGAGTAAGAAAAATAATCTGATGCCACCTTTTTTATTTAAAGAAGTAGTTGAAAGAACTGAAATATTAAACCTATAGAAGAGATTTCTGAATGGAGAGAAGAGTAGCTGCATCTAGTACAAGGTAAATGTTTGCTTCACATTTGTGAATGATCAGTGATTAAATAAATGACATTTCCCTAACTAGATTATAAACTTCTTATGGGAGGAAATTATACTTCCCCCCATCCCTTCAGAGCCTATTACCATGCTTTGCATAGAGTGAAATCTCAGTAAATATTTAGTGGTTGATTATATTTCATTCATAGTCCCACCATGCTTCTAGATATATAGCTAGAAACAGAGGCCAGGATCTGGGAGACAGGTGAAGAACCCTCTCTCCCATCTGCTCTTTGGTTCACCCTTATCCCCACAGACTGTTCTAGAACTAAAGAATTTTTTCACCTTCTCATCTGCAATGACCTTCACCTTCAGCCCACTTGACCTGTCTACTGTTTCTTGTGTCGGCATTTCCCACAGTTCTTGCTTTGCACTACTACTGAGATTTTAAATTTAAAATTCCAATTTCTAAGCTAATCTCCCACCCATGACTCTAAACTAGCATGATTAAGACTAAATTAGTCATCTTATCATCTAAATTTGTTCATCGTTTCCTTTTACACATTTTCAGTTATCATACTATCACTAACCTGCTAACCAGTGTTTAAAGCAGCCAAGTGATCACTCTCCCCAATCAAAATGTTTACTTAATAAAAGTATCTTTTTTGCCCATTATATCATCTGTCTTATTTGAACTATCATCTCCATTCATACCTCTGTTACCATACTTTATATTCTTCTTATCTATTTTCTGCATTCTAATTCACCTCCTTATTTTCCTCTTCACACTCCAACAAATTTTTCACATTGTTCCCAGATTAGTCTTCCTAAGACCTCACTCTGATTACGTTACTTACTGGCCAAAAATCCTGCCTTACTCCTCTAGGACAAATTAAATGTAAACCCTCTGGGTTTTTAGACAAAGTTTTTAACAAGTTGATTCCCATCTATTGTCACCAGCATGATTTCCATCAACTGCCATATAGTAGCCCTCTGCTTCAAACAGTTTCTTCTATCCAATATCTCCTGTATTTTTAGCTCCTCAACTTTTCCATTTTTCTTGAAGCTTCAAGCCCTACCTCAACTATCATCTCCTGTCTTGCAGCCTGCTCTGATCTCCTCTCCTGTGAATCACATAGTAAATTTCTCCTGCTCCAAACTTCATCAGTTTTTTTTTCCTCTTGTGTTGCTCTTACCACTTCTCAATATTTTGATAGGAAGGGATAAATTTGAATAATTTTGTTATTAAAGCATGTAATGTAATGAAACCTTATATTATATATCCTGTGTTAGCTATTCATTAATTGATTATAAAATATTAAATACCTAATATGTATTAGGGATAGGGATATATTACTGATTAAGGTGGGTTTGTCCTATCCTCAGGGATTAATTTTGCACAGAAAAGTATACTGATAAACAAATAACTAACAAATAATTTATTAATTAAAATTGCGATAAGTACTAAAAGTGTATAAAGTGCTGTATGGATTACAGAAGGTGTACATATAAGGTAATCTTATTTTATTATCGAAAATATTCTCCCAAAATGGAGTCATATTCAGTTTGTCTTAAAAGTATTTGGTTATTTAGTTGAAACTATTTTCCTTGATTTATAGCATGATCTAGTTATTATAAGTAAAGACAATGATACCTGAGATACAAAGTCAGAAACTAAATTTCGACTCCTGACTACCATAACTAAATAGTTTAACTCAATCCTAAGCAAAAGTGTTGTCTTTTTCTTCCTTGCTATTTGATTCTAAAGCAGCTATTTTTTGCTTTTATCAATTACAAAGAGCCACCAACCATGGCAAGCAATCTCCAACAAATAAGAGCAAAAACATAAAAAGGCAAGTGATTCATTACTGAGCCTGGTGCCAGCTATAAGGGAAAGAGCCCTTTTGACTTGAAGCTAGCAACCACAATAGCACTTTATTCCCAAAGGAGTTATGACTTGAGGTTTCTGAATGGGCTTACCACCAGTCTTAGCTGGCAAACTACTATGCATGCACAGGCATGTAAACTCTTCGAATATGTGTTTTCCTCTTTCCAGAAACCAGGACTGTTTCTAGTCTTCCAATAATCATCAAAAAAACAAAATTAGATTCTCATTTTTGTCCTGTCTCATGGAACTAAAACTTTAAACTGCAAGGGTATAGCACTTCCTCCTACTTTCTTTTTCAAAAGCAAGGTGCCATATATGTTTTCACATCTACGAATATCAGCACATGATTAATGAGAATTATAAATTACAGGCCATTAATGGTCATATAAATGTAAACAGGAAGCCAGCATCAAGGTGACTTTTACAATGTGGTGTGTGGATGGAAGAAGGGCCACAAGGATGGGCAGCATGCCAGGTAGAGACGACCCCATTGAGAATGAGATCATCCAGCAGAATAATCTTTACAAAAGTTATTAGGAGGGACTAGTTATTCTATGGTCTTGAACTGAAAGGAAAATGTAGTCAGCTAACAAGAGCATGGTTGTTGTATCCTGTAATTAAGTGTTGTTTACACATCTTTGAGGACTATGAAGGACACATAAGGCATATAAGAAATTCTCCACAGTGAGATATGAGTGTTGCCCCCGTGACAGGAGGTAAAAAGGAGAGTGCAAAACTAAAACGTGATTTTCCATGTATTTGTCCCATTTTCATAGGGGAAAAAGAAGCATTTTCATGGCAAGCATATTGGAGACATTGTTGAAAAACAGTTCTTCTGCACATAAAGGTTACCTCTGTGAAGCTGCCAAGGTCAGTGCCCTGGTGGGTTATCTGCCAAGGAAGTGCCAGTGGTGGAATCTGTGCTGTGGCAGGCATGGAGGCAGGCTTTGCTCTCCCACCCTCCTTCTGAATCACCGTTCTTTGCTCCTTTGTACCAGAATTGTCACTCTTCCCACTGTGCCCTCCCTACTCATTGGTGGAATCTCTTTCCTTACATATGAGCTGAATGTTCTGTTGTTTGCCAGGAAGCCAGGCCTGCTGAATGCTGATTTCATGGAAGTCACACAGAGAGGCAAACAGTAATTTTCCAAGTAATCTACATAAAAAGTGACCTTGCAAAGCAGAAAGTGCTCGGCTTGGCCCATGATGTATTTATGCTTGAAAGGGGCAGGGAAATCTGTATAGATACAGATAGCTACAGCTATAGTTATATAAATAGATAAAGATATATACACATCTGTGTGTGCATGTATGTATGCACATATGTACATTTACAGGTAAACGCATACTGATACATATATAATACACTGTATATACACAAAAGCATATAAACATAGATCTTTCCCTTAACATACACATATCTCTATATAGAAGTATGTTTTGTTTCAATTTTTGTTGAGTAAAATACTCTTTGTATCTCATAGCTTACTTTTTGCCCTTTGAAAGAACCATAGAAAAAGTGCAACTGCAAATTAGTTGTTTCATTTATTTAATCTCTTTTATAGTATGTTCAGGCTACCTGACATCCATACTCCAGTGACTTTACACTATAAAGTGTAAAGTTATATTTGAATGGTTATTTTGACATATAGGGTGAAAGGGACTATTCAAAAGAAGCATGTAAGTATACATTCGAAGATGCTTTTCTTGTGTAGAAGATATCCCTATAGTCATTTGGTTATTTTATTACATTATGTACATTCTGCAGGCTTCCAATGTAAAAAAAAAATTGACATAGGTCATGTCTAACTGTGACCCTTTTGGCATTCATTCAAGTTATTTTTATGTTGAGGCTTTACAGGAATTAAAGAGGGATTAGGTAATCCCTCATAGTAAGCTGTTTCTTTTTACTCTAAACATCTCCATAAGGAGAGTTGTCACTTACCTATAGGTCATTTATCATTAACTATACATGACTTGATAAATGCACAGGGCCAGCATTGCTTGATGGTAATGAACTTTTTGTTTTTTAGGTAGAAGGAAGGATATCAGGGTTTTATTATGAATAATACAATGTTCACAGATACAATTATTCAAAATCTCAGAAAACAGATTGCTCAAAAGGAAAACCATCCTTTTATATCTTAATATCAATTAGTCATCTATATTATAATAAAATGTAAACTATATCTATTTTTTCTTTCCCTAATGACACACATCTTCTTAATAATGAAGAGCCAAAATAAAGCCACCAAAATTGTTTTATTTATTATGTTATATATGCTTCCATACTTTTGACAGTCAAAGTCAAAATCATGGTGAGTTAACATCACAAAATGGAGAAGCATATTTGTTGAAAAATTCAATAACCAGTTGACAATAAATTCCAAATTGTGAGTAGGATAAGTAGTAAGAAATGAAATATCTATGTTTGTAATGTGATTACACTGTAGACATTTTTCATATGTTATTACTCATTTTTTTTCCACTGCTTTTGCTAATGAAACCAGTAGACATCATCAACATTTCAAATCTGATAGGAAGTCAGATAGCTTAGAATCTATAATGGAAAATAAAGACTCAGTGTATGTCCGTCTGCTCAGCTCAGCCCAGAAATACAAACAACTAAGAGCCATTTGGCACTCTGTCAGCAATCTTGGCAGAGATTTGAAAGATGGAATGGAGATGAATTCTTAATGACTTCCTAACATTTAGATGGGGGCTCTTTCCAGAAGGAGATTGAGACACAAGAATTATAATTACAGAATAAAGAATTTGAGTACTTTGAGACATCTTCCTGTCAAGATGGAACTATAGGAAGTCAATTCTCAGCAAGACAGGAGATTATGCCATTAAACTTAAAGGAAAGCAAAGGAGTTGCTATTAGAAATTCTTCAATATAAATTTAACACGTAGTTTTCTTTCAACAAAGAGCATTCTTGTTGGGTATCTTCTGAGAGGCCTAATATTTAAAGACAACTGTGCTGTTTTCCAGAGCCTTCTCTGGTCTAAGATATAAATGTCCCTTTATGATCAATTTCAGTTGGACATTATAGTAATATTTTATGATATTTGCTCTTAAGTTTATTGGTTTCTATGTGGTCACATTTTTATTTTAAAAGGTGAAATAACATGTGCCAGATTAAGCATTTCTTGCCTAGTTTTGCATACTTTGGAAAGTTTTTTTAAATAAGTCATCACCATTTATGAGTTCTAGAATGAGACTATCTTTCCCTGTGTAACCACATTATTCTTTAAAATAGATTAGTCATATTCTTTATTTCCATTATAGTCCCCAAGTCTCTGTTCCATCGAATTCTCTGGTTGCTTCTTCCAGATTCAGCTGTAGCCATTTATATCTGCACTGTCCAATGTGGAAATCACTAGCCACAGGAGGCCATCATGCACCCTAAATGTGACCTTTCTGAGTAGATTTGAGATATGAATATAAAATACACAGTGAACTTAGATGATGCAAAAAACTTATATCTTTGCAAAAAGGAATGCAAAGATCTCAATAAGGTTTTCCTATTTTACATGTAAAATAGTAATGTTTAGGACCTGTTGTATAAAGCAAAACTTTTTTTTTTATTTATTTATTTTTTTACGTTTACATAGGGTAATGATGTTTCTTTTTTTTCCCCTTCCCCCCCACCCCTCCCACCCTTTTCCCTTTATACAGTCCTTCTTTCCTTCATTCTTACCGCTCTCCTTAGCCTAACTCTAAACCTAACCCTAAACCTAATGCTAACCCCTCCCACCCCCATTATATGTCCTCATCCGCTTATCAGCGAGATCATTCGTCCTTTAGTTTTTTGAGATTGGCTTATCTCACTTAGCATGATATTCTCCAATTTTGACTATTTGCCTACAAATGCCATAATTTTATCATTCTTCATTGCGGAGTAATATTCCATTGTATAAATATGCCACAGTTTCTTTATCCATTCATCAACTGAAGGGCATCTAGGTTGGTTCCACAATCTGGCTATGGTGAATTGAGCAGCAATGAACATTGATGTGGCTGTATCTCTGTAGTATGCTGATTTTAAGTCCTTTGGGTATAGACCAAGGAGTGGGATAGCTGGGTCAAATGGTGTTTCCATTCCAAGCTTTCTGAGGAATCTCCACACTGCTTTCCAGAGTGGCTGCACTAATTTGCAACCCCACCAGCAATGTATGAGTGTTCCTTTTTCACCACATCCTCGCCAACACCTATTGTTGCTTGTGTTCTTGATAATCGCCATTCTAATTGGGGTGAGATGAAATCTTAGGGTAGTTTTGATTTGCATTTCCCTTATTACTAGGGATGTTGAACATTTTTTCATATATCTGTTGATTACTTGTACATCTTCTTCTGTGAAGTGTCTGTTCATTTCCTTAGCCCATTTGTTGATTGGATTATTTGTATTCTTCGTGTAGAGTTTTTTGAGTTCTTATAGATTCTGGAAATTAGCGCTCTATCTGAGGTATGGTTGGCAAAAATATTCTCCCACTCTGTAGGCTCTCTCTTCACATTTCTGATAGTTTCCTTTGCTGAGAGAAAGCTTTTTAGTTTGAATCTATCCCAGTTGTTGATTCTTGCTTTTATTTCTTGTGCTATGGGAGTCCTGTTAAGGAAGTCTGATCCTAAGCCAACAAGTTGAAGATTTGTACCTACTTTTTCTTCTATAAGATGCAGGGTCTCTGG
The DNA here is from genome assembly GCF_902686445.1 of Sciurus carolinensis. Lineage (NCBI taxonomy): Eukaryota > Metazoa > Chordata > Mammalia > Rodentia > Sciuridae > Sciurus > Sciurus carolinensis. The sequence goes on along the minus strand of NC_062220.1, from coordinate 31,400,879 downwards.
TCTGATTCCAAGGTCCTTGATCCATTTTGAGTTGAGTTTTGTGTAGGGTGAGAGATAGGGGTTTAATTTCATTCTATTGCATATGGTTTTCCAGTTTTCCCAGCACCATTTGTTGAAGAGGCTATCTTTTCTCCATTGCATATTTTTGGAACCTTTGTCTAGTATGAGAAAATTGTATTTATTTGGGTTTGTGTCCATGTCCTCTATTCTGTACCATTGATCTACCTGTCTATTTTTGTACCAATACCATGCCGTTTTTGTTACTATTGCTTTGTAGTAGAGTTGAAGATCTGGTATTGCAATACCCCCTGCTTCGCTCTTGCTACTGAGGATTGCTTTAGCTATTCTAGGTTTTTTATTCTTCCAGATAAATTTCATAATTGCTTGCTCTATTTCTGCAAGGTACATCGTTGGGATTTTAATTGGAATTGCATTGAATCTGTATAGCACTTTAGGTAGTATAGCCATTTTGACGATATTAATTCTGCCTATCCAGGAACATGGGAGATCTTTCCATCTTCTAAGGTTTTCTTGAATTTCTTTCTTTAGTGTTCTGTAGTTCTCATTGTAGAGGTCTTTCACCTCTTTTGTGAGATTGATTCCCAAGTATTTTATTTTTTTCGATGCTATTGTGAATGGGGTAGTTTTCCTAATTTCTCTTTCTGAAGATTCATCACTTATGTATAAAAATGCATTGGATTTATGAGCATTGATCTTGTAACCTGCTACTTTACTGAATTCACTTATGAGTTCTAAAAGTTCTCTGGTGGAATTTCCAGGTTCCTCTAAATATATAATCATGTCATCAGCGAACAGGGATAGTTTGAGTTCTTCTTTTCCTATTCGTATCCCTTTAATTTCTTTGGTTTGTCTGATTGCTCTGGCTAGAGTCTCAAGGACGATGTTGAATAGAAGTGGTGAAAGAGGGCATCCCTGCCTTCTTCCAGTTTTTAGGGGGAACGCTTTCAGTTTTTCACCATTTAGAATGACATTAGCCATGGGCTTAGCGTAGATGGCCTTTATAATGTTTAGGAATGTTCCCACTACCCCAATTTTTTCTAGTGTTTTGAGCATGAAGGGATGCTGTATTTTATCGAATGCTTTTTCTGCATCTATTGAAATAATCATGTGATTCTTAACTTTAAGTCTGTTGATATGGTGAATGACATTTATTGATTTCCGAATGTTGAACCAACCTTGCACCCCTGGGATAAAACCCACTTGATCGTGGTGCACTATCTTTTTAATATATATTTGTATGCGATTTGCTAAAATTTTGTTGAGAATTTTTGCATCGATGTTCATTAAGGATATTGGTCTAAAATTTTCTTTCCTCTGTGTGTCTCTGTCTGGTTTAGGTATCAGGGTGATATTGGCTTCATAGAACGAGTTTGGGAGGGTTCCCTCCTCTTCTATTTCATGGAATAGTTTGAGGAGGATTGGAATGAGCTCTTCTTTAAAGGTTTTGTAGAACTCGGCTGAGAACCCATCTGGTCCTGGACTTTTCTTTGTTGGTAGGCTTTTGATGACCTCTTCTATTTCATTGCTTGAAATTGGTTTATTTAGGTTGTGTATGTCCTCCTCGTTCAGTTTAGGTAATTCATATGTCTCTAGAAATTTGTTGATGTCTTCGAGGTTTTCTGTTTTGTTGGAGTATAGTTTTTCGAAATAGCTTCTAATTATGTTTTGTATTTCACTCGTGTCTGTTGTGATGTTTCCTTATTCATTCCGAATTTTAGTAATTTGAGTTTTCTCCCTCTTTCTCTTTGTTAGTGTGGCTAAGGGTTTATCAATTTTATTTATTTTTTCAAAGAACCAACTATTTGTTTTGTTAATTTTTCTGATTGTTTCTTTTGTTTCAATTTCGTTGATTTCGACTCTGATTTTAACTATTTCCTGTCTTCTACTACTTTTGGTATTGGTCTGCTCTTCTTTTTCTAGCGCTTTGAGCTGTAGTGTTAAGTCGTTTATTTGTTGATTTCTACTTCTTTTTTTGAATGCACCCCATGAAATAAATCTTCCTCTAAGTACTGCTTTCATAGTGTCCCAGAGATTTTGATATGATGTGTCTTTGTTCTCGTTTACTTCTAAGAATTTTATTTCCCTCCTGATGTCTTCTGTTATCCATTCATCATATAATAGTGTATTATTTAGTCTCCAAGTATTGGAGAAGTTTCTGTTTTTTATTCTGTCATTTATTTCTAATTTTAATCCATTATGATCTGATAGTAGTATCTCTATCTTCTTGTATTTGCTAACAGTAGCTTTGTGGCATAAAATATGGTCTATTTTAGAGAAGGATCCATGTGCTGTTGAGAAGAAAGTGTATTCGTTCTTTGTTGGATGGTATATTCTATATATGTCTGTTAAGTCTAAATTGCTGATTGTGTTGTTGAGATCTATAGTTTCTTTATTCAATTTTTGTTTGGACGATCTATCCAGTGGTGAGAGAGGTGTGTTAAAATCGCCTAGTATTATTGTGTTGTGGTCTATTTGAATTCTGTAATTGAGAAGGATTTGTTTGACGTACATGGATGAGCCAATGTTCGGGGCATAGATATTTATGATTGTTATGTCTTGCTGATTTATGCTTCCCTTAAGCAGCATGTAATGTCCTTCTTTATCCCTTCTGACTAGTTTTGGTTTGAAGTCCACATTATCTGAGATGAGGATGGATACTCCAGCTTTTTTGCTGTGTCCGTGTGCATGGTATGTTTTTCCCCATCCTTTCACCTTTAGTCTATGGGTGTCTCTTTCTATGAGGTGAGTCTCTTGCAGGCAGCATATTGTTGGATTTTTCTTTTTAATCCAATCTGCCAGTCTGTGTCTTTTGATTGATGAATTCAGGCCATTAACATTCAGGGTTATTATTGTGATATGATTTGTATTCCCAGTCAATTGACTCATATTTGTTTTTGACATGATTTGGTTTCTCCTTTATTTGGCTATTCCTTTAGGCTAGCGCCTCCTGTTGCTGATTTGCATCGTTGTTTTTCATCTCTTCCTCATGGAATATTTTGCTGAGAATTTTCTGTAATGCTGGCTTTCTTTTTGTAAATTCCTTTAGCTTTTGTTTATCATGGAAGGATCTTATTTCATCGTCAAATTTGAAGGTAAGTTTTGCTGGGTATAAGATTCTTGGTTGGCATCCGTTTTCTTTCAGGGCTTGGTAAATGTTGTTTCAGGCCCTTCTGGCTTTTAGGGTCTGGATTGAAAAATCTGCTGATATTCTTATTGGTTTCCCTCTGAATGTAATTTGATTCTTTTCTCTCGCGGCCTTTAAAATTCTGTCTTTATTTTGTATGTTAGGTATTTTCATAATAATGTGCCTTGGTGTGGGTCTGTTGTAATTTTGTATGTTTGGAGTTCTATAAGCCTCTTGTATTTGGTTTTCCATTTCATTCTTCAGATTTGGGAAATTTTCTGATATTATTTCATTGAATAGATTGTTCATTCCTTTGGTTTGTTTCTCTAAGCCTTCCTCAATCCCAATAATTCTTAAATTTGGCCTTTTCATGATATCCCATAATTCTTGTAGATTCTGTTCATGATTTCTTACCATCTTTTCTGTTTGGCCAACTTTGCTTTCGAGATTAAATAATTTGTCTTCAATGTCTGAGGTTCTGTCTTCCAGGTGCTCCATTCTATTGGTTATGCTTTCTATGGAGTTTTTAACTTGGTTTATTGTTTCCTTCATTTCAAGTATTTCAGTTTGGTTTTTTTTCAGTATCTCTAACTCTTTATTGAAATGATCTCTTGCTTCCCGTATTTGGTCTTTTAACTGTTGATTGGTGCGATCATTTAATGCCTGCATTTGCTCTTTCATCTCCCCCTTCAATGCCTGCATTTGCTCTTTCATCTCCTCATTTGCTTCCCTGATCGTTTTAATTACGTACATTCTGAACTCCCTTTCTGACATTTCTTCTGCTGTGCTGTCATTGGGTTTTATTGATGTAGTATCTAGGTTTGTTTGGGACATTTTCTTCCCTTGTTTTCTCATATTGATCAGTTGTCAGTGGGACCCTGAGATATTGCAGTTTTCCGCTATTGGCTTATAGTGTCCCGGTAGATTTCCAGTGTATCACCTCCCAGCCTTCAGTAGCCTGATGTCTTGGAGGAATCTGATAAAGCAGCGCATCCGAAGAAAACTGCCCCTAGCCCCCTACTGGTTCCACGATTTGGAACTGGCTCTGTGCTGAAATGCTCTCACTGTGGGCCTGCACCGTGCAGCTGGCCGTGTGGGAGGAGCTCACTGCCGGAGTGTGGAAGGCTACCTTGGGAAGACTCTAGCTGCCCTGCCCGGCTCCAATAAGCCACCTCTATCTGGACCTGCCCCCCGGGCCGAGCTTTACCCAGTGGGCAGACTCACCCGTGGCTCTATTTCAGTCCGAGTCTCTCAATGCCTCCCCTTCTTAACTCCTGGGTTCTGGAGCGACAGGGGGTGCAGTCTCCCTCTAGGCCGCCATCTTGGATCGCCAAAACTTATTATTTATATTAATTTTGCCTTTATACTTTCACTTTTTAAAAAATATAACTACTAGACAGTTTGTAACATGTGTAGCTCATATTATGCGTTTATTAGTACCATTTTATAGCAAGCAGTCAATACAGCTACAAATCCTGAGCAATCACAGGACATGCCCACCCCAGTTGGTGTTTTATGCAGTCTACAGAGTATCTTTCACATGGGAGAGTATGATAGGACCATGTAGGCAGGGTTGCTTAACATCCCAAAGACAGCCCTAGATATTGGCAATATTACCACAATCACCAAGGAGAAAGAATTTCACTTGTCCCTCTAAATATCACTATATGATACTAGCACCAACTCATAAAAGATTTTAGAATAGGAAAAAATTCTTCTCTTTTTATAAGGATTGACTTTGGTTAATGATTACATTTTATTTACACAGAAGTTAAAAACTTAACCAATAGTCAACTTATGCTCGGTTCTACAAGATACGGGTAGCGATTTTAAGTTAACAGCTTTCTAGACTTCTTTACTCTATGTCACAATCTATAGGTAAGTACTGGCATAGTCATTTTACAGACGAGAAAACTGAGCCCAGACATGGTAAATAGTTAGCCCCTCTTCCCAGAGCCTGTGACAAAGGAAAGTTTCTTGGACTCCAAAGTAGATATTTTTAACTACACTGCCTTTTAGTGCATGAATTATGTACACCAAAGCCAGATGGCACATATGTTCTAGATTTACAAAACATTTCTTCTGCCTAGTGCAAAGTGTGAACAAGGAGAGAAGGACATGATTAGTCACCCTTCAATATAAAAATGTAGAATTGTACTTGATGTGCCCTTTTGCTTAAACATAGAACAAGAACCTTAGTGGAAATAAATAGCTCAGATAAACACAGTTTTTAAAACAGAATAACAAACTTATGAACCAAAAGAATACAATGCTGTTTAAAAACATAGAAATATATATGTTATCAATTTTAAAACGTATCTTTCCCAACTATTCTCAAGGAAAGTATGTATTTCTGCCTATGTACTTCTAAAATATTTATATTTGACCCACAAGTCTGAAGTGTAATTTCATATGCTTGTGTTCTTATATACCCTTAATACTTTTTTGTTTTTCCTTTGAGAATTCCTACTAAAATTGACTTCAAAATGCATGAATTTTTCCTTTCATCCATGGAGTTCATCTGTTGTGCACAAAGTCAGGGGCAATAAACTGGTAGGGACTATTTAGATGACTTGCATAATTTTCTCTTTTGAACAAATATACCTATATTATAAAATAACAGGTGGTCAGTTCAGGACACAAAAGAATAATATGCTCTACACACAAATTAACAGATTTTATTTTAAGTACTGCACCAAGACTGCCAAACTTACTAATTAATTTCTTAATGTCAGGGAAAAAATGAGCTTTTTTTGTAGAGATTATGTTAAATGTGCTTTTAAAATGAACAAAATTAAAATTGGTGTGTACTCTAAAATATGTGCATACTAATCTAAATGGAAGAATAAGTTCCTTTTGGATTATAAAGTACTTTCAATAGTTTCATATATCTTATCTTCATTTGCTATCAATTCCATACTTTTCAATTAAATTTTAATCACAATCCATGTCTTCTTGATTTATAATTTAAAAATACTTCTATGAGAATTAAAACAGGAATGGCTATAAAATACTTTCTACAAATATTTGAATGAATGCATACATGAAAATGGCTGAAATCAATGACATAAAAAAGAAGAAAATCAGTGTAAATTCAATGTTTGGAAAAAAAGCTTAAATTAGGTTAAATAATTTTTAACTATTGAAAATCAACTGAAAGAATACAATGTATGAAATAAAATATTATAATCAGTCTTCAACATTTTTTCCTTCAGTCCCCTGACAGAGAGGACTGTAGATTCCTAGGATCTCACACAAATATAATTTTTAGAGTCTAGCTTACAAAATTATATATAAAACTATTTGTGAATTAAAATTTTACCTACTTTCCTACATCCCGAATTATTTTAGTATTTTTTCCTTATTTTTGAGTGCTCTGTCTGGAAACTCAACACAATCTCAGAAAAAAAGAGTGGTATAAAATGCCCTGGTCTCTCAGTTCTTTGGAGTGGAAATAAAGAGGCAATCTTGTTATTGAATATTGCTTATTATTCAGTCTTCTATGCTTTACTCTTTTTCAGATAATGATAGATTATTAAAGGTTTGTATTTTTTGAATATTGGACTTTGGATCCTTTTTGTCTTTAGGGTTTGAGAATAGGTGTGGAGAGAATGTGTGTGAGACCAGGTAATAATGGGCAGAGGGTACCTTTGTCCACCTTGATGAGCACAGACCAGGGTAGCATTAGCGTGGGAAAGGTTTACACTTAGGAGATACCAGTTTTTGAAAAATCCTCTCAACCTTGGAAAAAAGTTATATGACTTTTTATATGTTCATCATTCTATCAAGTTGTGTTAGTCAGCTCTCCATTACTATAACAAATATCTAAGATATTTTCTCAGAAAGAGAAAAATTTGGAGAACTGGATATAATGGCACATGCCTATAATCCCGGCAACTGCGGAGGCTGAGGCAGGAGGATTGCAAGTTTGAGGTCAACCTTAGCAACTTAGCAAGACCCTAAGTAACTTAATGAGAACTTGTCTCAAAATAAAAAAAATAAAAAGTGTTGGAGATGTAGCTAAGTGGTTAAGTACCTCTGGTTCAATTCCTGGGACTGAAAAGAAGAAGAAAATTTTACTTTGACTCACAGTTTAGGTTTCAATCAATGGTCAGTCAGACCCATTGGTTTTGGGACCTGAGGCAATGCAGTATATCACAGTCGGAAGAGCAAAGCTGAGCAAGCCTTTCACCTCATGGCAGTCAGAAAGCAAAGAGAGACAGAGTTCCACAATCCCCTGTAAAGGTACACCCCCACCGAACTAACTTCCTTCCAGTAGGCCCACCTCCTAAAAGTTCCACTACCTCCCACTAGTGCCATGGGTTGAGGACAAATCCTTCATCACATGAGCCTTTTGGGGGTCACTTATCCAAACCATAAAAGAAGACTTGGTCTTACTGATTAAGGATCCATTTTCTCATGGCAGGGCAGAGTCGGTGAAAAGCTTTTTATCTGTGATATGAATTGCAAATGTTGTTTTCCATTTCATACATCTATTTTTTCTTTATTAATAGTCTTCTTTTGCACGGAAAAAAAACATTATTCTTTCCTTGTGTAGATATTTTTGCTGTGTGTTATATTTAGGAAGATAATCCTCAGTCCTCAATTATTTTAAAAATAAACTTTAAAATCACGCTAATGGTCTCATTTTTTTAAATATTTAAATATTCATCCACGTGAAATTTACCCTAGTGTAAGGTACAGGCTCACACCTTCTATTTTTCTTCAGATGGTTTTCCCATTGTCACAGCCTCTATTGAACAATAATTCATCTTTTTAATTTACCATTTGAGATGTCATATGTATTATATATTAAGTTTTCATTTGAAATTGGATTTATTTCTAGACTTTTCCATTTTGTTCCTTTGATCTCTGCCAATTCATGCATTAGTATTATGGGTTTCAAATTATTGTAGCTTCTCAGTGTTTTGGTATCTAAAAGACTAGTTCTCCTTTTCTTGATTTTGAAAATTTCCTGGATACCTTTCTTGCTTATGTTCCCATATAAAATTTAGAATTAGCTTATCGAACTTCAAAAAGTATCCTATTGGTACTTTTCATTGGCACTTTATTATCAAGGTTATTAACCCAGAGAGAATTAAAATCTTTAAGGATGGGGTATTTGTAGTTTATAATGGTAGCTCATTTCCATTTATTTAGATGTTTTAGTCTTTCCAGCTATATATATCTCAGGAGAATTTTTATAATTATCTTTATATAAATTATGCACATGTCAATTTAAATATCTTCCTCCTTATCTTTTTAGCTATCATGGAAAATCTATTTTTATTGTTTTTCATTGATTAGATTTTCTTTACCCATCATTTTATTTTAATTAAAAAATTAAGTTTTTTGTGGAGAATAGATTTATGACCTGTGATATAATAAAAATTAGTCATTTTATTTTAATAGATGAGTTAAAATAATTTACATTTATCAATATGATAGATCTATGGTTTTAGTTGTTATATTATTGTTATCATTTTCTGTTTACATATTTTTATTTTTTACTTTTTTATTTTATCTTTTTTAAATTTTTTTTGGTACCAGGCATTGAACCCACTGGCACTTAAACACTGAGCCACATTCCCAACCCTTCTTTATATTTTATTTAGAGACAGGTTCTTGCTAAGTTGCTTAGGGTCTTGCTACATTGCTGAGGCTGACTTTGAATTTATAATCCTCCTACCTCAGCCTCCAGAGCTGCTGGGACTACAGGGTTCAGCACCACGCATAGCTGTTTACATATCTTTAAAAGATAATTCACTGTTGTTTACTTTTGTGTACATTTCTTTTGAAAACTGAAAAATAATGCATTTTGTACTACTGGTTATCTTTTTAACTTTTTCTATTAAATTTATTTTATTTCTTTTCAGGTAATATCTTTATAATTTCCTTTTGACAAAAACAAATATACTTTTATCTACACCCCATTCCACTTGATTTTAGTTAATTCTAATATCTTTATATCTTTTTTTAGCTTTTGCATTCATGCTTATATATTTATACTATTTAATTTTACATGTATACTTTTTTGTCATCAGCTACTATAACAAGGGAAATCGTGCATTATGACACCTCCCATCTTCTTTCTCCTTTCCGTCCTAGGTTTTTGTTATTAACTTTCCCACATTCTACTTTGTCTTTGGTTATATTGTGGTTGTCAACACTGGCTGACCATTAAAATCACCTAGGATATTTTGAAAATTACCATTGGCTACATCCCAGCACAAAACTTTTAAAGAAAGATCTGTAAGCATGGTTTGGGGGCCACTGTTGTGACCTACAATCTCCACAGATGTTACAGTATGCAGCCAAGTTGAGAACCACTGATTCCCATGGCTTTTTTTTTTTTTTTTTTTTTTTTTTTTTTATGTTATAGGTGGACACAATATCTTTATTTTTTAACGTGGTGCTAAGGACTGAACCCAGGGTCTCATGCATGCCAGGTGAGCACGCTACCACTGAGTCACAACCCCAGCTCCAATTCCCATGGTTTTTATGTGACTGTTTTTCATTCATTCTGCAAATTCACGTTCCATGATCTGATATTTGTTTCTCCCCAAAGCTCCACAAAGAGTCAAATGCTCAACCATTTGTGCAGTTGCACTTTCTAAAATGTTTTCTGTATTTCATGGTGAACATTTGACAATTTCTTGGTGTTTCATCACAACACTTTGCGGTGAGGGTTTTCCTTTTGTGACTCCCCCCAACTCTCCTTCATTCCTTTTTTTTTTTTTTTTTTTTTGTCTCTGATTAAATCATATGCTGGCTCATTTTATTCCACTTTATAAGGAGATGGGGTTTTAGCAGGAAAGAGAATTTCATTGAGACCAATCTTCGTGGACAAACAACCTGTACAATACCTCAATTTATTTGTGCAAGAAGGTTCTATGTTTGGTTTAGTGCCTGGTGTCACCATTTTAAAATTTTTAATAAATTTGAAACAAATACCCCAAATTAAGTAGTCAATCCAGCATTGATGGAAAGCAAGAGGAACTATAAACCTTCAGAAATTTTTCTTCTCATCCAAATGAATGTGAGCAATGCAGTATTTTAATTAAATATCGTTTCCCACTGTAGCTGAAGACACACTCACACTTTCCTAGAAATGTAGCTTCTTCAAGGTGTGGTTCCTGGTTTAACCTTGCCTCATTTAATTCCTGGAAGGAAATCAGATCAAAGGAAGGTCATAAAAACAGTTTGTGAAGTGCATTTCAGTTGCTGCAGACAAGGGATTTAGGACAGGTATGTTCGTCACTGTTTTTCAAGTTTGGAAAATGAGAGGTCTGTGCTTCCATGCTTCCTATCTGTGTTCACTGTACTTCTTTGCCAGTCCTCTCACCACTTTGGGGGCCTAGGGGATTTGTTCTGCTTAATTAAAAAAAAAATGGTGTTATGGTTTAGATATTAGGTGTCCCCCAAAAGCTCAAGTGTGAACCAATGCAAGAATTTTCCCAGGTGAAATTATTAGATTATGAGAGTTGTAATCTAATTGGTGAATTAGTCCACTAATATGAATTAACTGAGTAGTAACTATAGGCAAGTAGGGTATGACTGCAGAAGATAGGTCACTGGGAAGAGGATGCCATTGGTTTTTATATTTTGTCCCTGATGAGTGGAGCACTCTCTGCTTCCTGTTGCCATGTCTTTCCACCATGATGTTCTGCCTCACTTTGAGCCCAGAATTAGGCAGTCAGGTGACCATGGACTGAATCTCTGAAACCTTGAGGCAAAATGAACTTTTTCTCCTCTACATTGTTCTTATTAGGTATATTGGTCACAGCGACACAAAATTTAACAACTGGTATGTACAATTTTAGTTTTTGTTTTCCTTACTTCTTTTGTATAATTTATAAGGGAAAGAAAAGGGAAATACCTGAATTTACAAGGTGATCTTTAAAAACATATTTAATTTTCTGTGTCATTGTGTCTTATGTATATCTTTTGTAGGTAACATATAACTCAACAATTTCTATCTTTTAACTCTATCTGGGACTCAAGGGGGGGTTACTCCACTTAGATTGATTGGGAATACTAATTTCTTTCCTATCTTTTTATCTTCTAGTGTGATATTTTAATTTCATTTTTCTTCTCTTCTGAAGAGAGAATATTATATATTCATTTTTGTTATTAATAAGTACTCTAAAAATTATCTTGCACATTTAATTCAACGAGGTCAAAGCTAATCAATACTTACATTCTTTTCTTTTAACATACAATTAATATATCGCACTTTGACAACTGTAGCACAATTACTATCTAAGATAATTTTTGCCCAGTAAACAAATTTTTCTAATTGTTTACTAACCTTAACAGACATAATTTGGGTTGATTACTTGATGCTAACCCACATTTTTCAATTTCTTTGTTTACCATTCCTATTTGCATCTCAGACTTTTCATAGTCTGAGAGACAGTTTTCTTCTTTTTGTAATATTTCATTTTAAGAATGTGTACTTATAACAAACTCCCCTTTGTTTAAAAAATTCTCTCCTGGTTTTGAGAGAGAATTTGCTTGAATAAACAATTCTTTGTTGATAGTTCTTTTCTCTAAACTTAAATTGACATTATTATATTCTGGATTTTATTGCTGTTTTTGAGAAATCTGTTGTGAATCTAACTGAAATTGCATCGGTAATAAGTTTTCTTCCCTTTCAGTTGTTTTTAATGTCTTTATTTTTGTAGTTTTGCAGTTTGTTAAACAAGTCTAGAATCAAATGCATTTTTATTTATCTTTATTGGATTTGAGATGCTTTCTAAATGTAAGAATGTATTTCTCTCCTCAATTCTTAGAAATTCTCAGCCATTTGCTGTTCAAATATTATTTCTTCCCATTCTTGCATTTCATTCTCTCTGAAACTCAGATTACGTGCATACACCCTTTTCGTATTATAATTTCCATGTGTTTTGTTGTTGTTCGTCTTTACAGGGCTGGAGAATTCAGCCCTTGTCCTTGAGCATGCTAGGTGGGCGTTTTACCACTAAGATACACCCCAGCTCCTTCCATGTCTCTTAACTTTTCTCTTTTCCTTCTCTTTGTGTCTCCTTACTGAAATTTAAATAATCTCTTTAGATATATCTTGCAGTTTTAGTGATTGTACATGTTTTTATTTGTGAATGTTCTGGTTTGTTTTTCAGATTTGCTTGATAATTTTAAATATTATTACTTGCTTATTGTAGTTTCATGTCTTTAATTTGTTTATAAGTTATTTTATATTTCATTTCTCATCATTACACTGTCTGTGTCATTGAGGGTCTAATTTTGCAATGCTTGTTTTCTGCTGACTTTTGTTTATGTACCCTCTTTCTTCTTGTGGTATGACATGTTGAATTGTTAGATCAGTTTTTTTTTTTTTCTTTTGACCTGCATATAAGAAAAAGGTATTGAATGCAGATCAGAGTGCATTATTTCAATGTAAATTTGTTTTTAACCTATGTTTTTATTAACCCATAAATATATAAATATTTATATCTTCCATTCCTTTCTTTCTGGGTTATTTTAATCAGTAATTTCCCTCTGTCTATTTTCCAGTTTACTGATTATTTTTTCAAGTGTTAATCTGCTAAGTCACCTGATTTTAAATTAAATAACTGCTATTTTTTACTCATAAGAGTTTATTGATGATATTGCAAATATTTCTGTTTTGTTTCCACACTGCACAGATTTTTTAACACTGCTCAATTTGTTTCTATAACATGTATTTATTTATTTGTTTGTTTGTTTTTATTACTGTGGATTGAACCCAGGGGCACTTTACCACTGAGCTAAACCCCAACCTTTTTTATCTTATTTTGAGACAGGGTCTCATTATTTGCTGACACTGGCCTTGAACTTGCAATCCTTCTGCCTCAGCCTCCCAAGTCACTGGGTGTACAGTCATGTGCCACCATGCTCAGCTTTCCATAATCTATTAATTTCTTTATTTCATTTTAACAAATATTCACAAATTTATTTCTTATACATATAAATCCACAAATGAGAAGATGCTCCTGAAATATTGGTGTATTTTTCAGTGTGGTGAATTTTACCCTGTGATTATTTAAGAAAGCATGGGAAAAAAGAATTCAATAGTAATTGAAGAGGTGTCTCTTCAATTAGAAATAGAAATGCTTTGATTATTTAGAGTTTTGACAAGAGTTATAGAAGAAAACTGAATTATTTTAAAATTGTTTCTTCAGTCAGATAATACCCCTCAAATTTTATTTTCCTTTCTTGGTCAATTTCTCATTTTAAGACAAAGAATAGTTAATGTTTTCATGACCAAACTGAATGTTATGTAGTAAGTACTACATTCATGCTTGACTACAGCTCTACTTTTGTTCTAGTGTTTATTATACTTATTGTGTCAGTGTAAACCTCTTCAGATTTTAAGTGCAGCTTCTAGTTATCTTTACAGATAGAAAATTTTTGCTATATGCATGACTCTACATGTTGGTGCAAATATAGAAAATGTATCTTCATCTAAGTGATGAATAGTTACTCCCTTTTTTGCCTGAAATTTTAAAAATTACATCTACCTGGTTCAAGAAATTTGGATCATTTTTTATTATGGAATCTGAACCATTTCTGCAACAGGTCTTTTATTTTTAGATGCTTGAGGCTTTTGAATTGTTTGCTCATTACATGTTATAGCTTTTCCTTCACTACTGAGATAGTTGAATGACTTCCATTAAATTTTTATTGGAATCCCTGGTAATTGAACATTCGGCTGTGTTGCACATACTCTCTTATGGATGTCAGCTATTTTTAAATCCATGTTACCATTTTAACCTCCAATTCCCATTGATTCTGTCAACAAATGATAATCTCCTCTTTTACCTTTCTCAGAATTGTTTTTGGCAATCAGCGACATTGCCTCCCTGCAAGAGCAGATGAAGTTTGAAATTCCAGCATCCATGAATTCTAAACTTCCATTTGAGTCAATGCCGTGGACTTGCACCGTCCAATAGTGCAATATTTAGTCATTTGTGGTTATTTAAATTCAAATTTAAATATAAATAAAGTAAAAAATTCAGTTTTTCAGATAGGCTGACCACATTTGAAGTGCTCAAGAGCAATCTGTGGCAGGTGGCTATCATATAGGACAGTGCAGATAGGGAACATTTTTATCACCACAGAGAAGGCTATTGGATAGGACTGCTTTTGACAATGTCCAACTTGATTCAAGGACCTGAACTGTAACTCTCACAGTGAAAGTAAAATCTTTAAGAACACTACATAATGCTTAATCTGACAGAGCACCACATCCCAGTTCTATTCCATTTATACAAAAGTACTCAACAATTTCATCCAGTCATGTCAGTAGGAAACTTATAGGGCAATATGAAATGTGCATATCTTATCCCATTTATAGCTATTGTAATAAAATCAGAGATTACAGTGATTATAATAAATTAAATGTGATCATATAAAGTTCCATTGATTGTCCTCTTTAAAATAGTGCTGACCTATGAATTTTAAAGATTTCAATCTTACTATATTCTAAGTGAAATCATATCTCAACCACCATATGTTTTATAGTAATTCAAAATATTACTTGTGAAACCCTTTTTAAAAGTAGTATTGAATGGTTCTATTCATAATAAATGATATCTAGGAACTTTTCCTTGTAACTCTTCAGCACCCAATATGATATTGTTAAGAGCTTTATCTCTAGAAAAATTAACACAAAAAAATTAAAACTAAATAGTCTGTCCAAGGCCAATGTTTGACTGCATTTCACAATCCTTCATAAAGTAGAAAATAAGACCAAGTTATGTACTTGGTACTACTAATTTCTTTTACTCTTTACCATTTGGCCTAGATCTTCTGTTAGGTAGAACTTCGCTTAAATTTAGGCATTGTGGCAGGAATCCTGTTACGACACAACTTTCATAGACATGTTAGTATTCTAGCATTTTTAATGCTTCAGCAACCATCAAGTTTAAGGTATAAGAATAATTTTTGCTTGTTCATTGTGCTAGCACATTCTCCATCTATCTTTCCTAATTGTATTGCTCCAACAATGCTCATTCCAAAAACTGTCTCTCACTGAGAGGTCTACAGGAGCTCCATTGTTCACTAGGACCTCAGGTTATTTAACACTGCAAAAAATTACAAAGGAAGCATGTATCTTAGAAGTTGTCCATTTGAAAGAGATGCTTTAATCAAAATGTCTATTATTCACTTGGAACCATTTATCAAGAAAACCTCTATGAGAGAATGTGGGAATTCTACCTGCTGCTGCAGTTTTCAGTCTATTGTCAACTCTCAAAAGTTCTGAGCAAAGTGTGCAGATTGTGTTT
The DNA here is from genome assembly GCF_902686445.1 of Sciurus carolinensis. Lineage (NCBI taxonomy): Eukaryota > Metazoa > Chordata > Mammalia > Rodentia > Sciuridae > Sciurus > Sciurus carolinensis. The sequence continues at coordinate 31,385,447 of NC_062220.1, read as the reverse complement.
GCCTGATGACTGCGACCATCACTGCAGTGTCCTTTGACTCTACTACAATTGAGCCATCCACAAACCTGACCAGTTGCACTTAGCATTTTTGAATTGACTCTAGACTTGTGAATCCTAATTTCTAAGATTATGAAATGATTAAATTATGATTTCTTCCAATACTTTTAAGATATCATCTGTTGCCTTCAGATATTATTCAGCAGAGAACTAAATTTCTTAGGCCAGATAACTAGCCATTTTTACTAATACCATTTTGTTAAATAATCATTTTTCTTAAACCACAGATTAGGAATGCCATCTTCAATATATGGTGAATTCCCATATAAACTTTCCCATATATTTTCAGGCTATTTCTGAACTTCTAATTCTGTTCTATCAATCTATCTAATCTTATGTCAGTACCAAAATTTTTAATTACTGTAGCTTGATAGTTCAGAGTGGTAGAGCTAATTCTTATTTATTGTTCTTTCTCAGACTTTGATTATTCCTAAATCTTAACTTTTTCCATATGACTGTTAGAATTCAGCTTACTTAGTTTTAAAAATAGTCGTTATTTTATTGGTGTCATAATAATTTGTGATCATCTGGGGAAATATGACACCTTTACAATATTGTTTTTAATTTATTCCCAGTGTCCGCCTTTCCACTAATTAAGTTGACCATCAAAGACTTTTCAACCTCATGCAAAGGGTAGTGACTTCCATGGGAAGCAACAGCAAGCCAGGAACCACATTATCAAATCCTTTGGTATCTAGGTGGTAAGAAGTTACTAGGTCTCACCAGAGCAATATCTATTGTGTATGACTTCTTTATTAGAATGGATAAGACACTGTTATATCTTCCTCCTGGTTTTTCTTTTTTCATCTAATGACAATAGGGGAAAATCTCTTATAATCTGTAAGATAGAAGATCCATAAGACAAAAGAAGTTTCCAACTATGGGTACATTCATAGAAGACTTACTAACTCACAAGGTGTACATTGGACTATATGAGAGGGATGTTAGCTTTGGATTAAGCCACTGAAATTGGGGTTTCATGAGTTACAGAAGCTTTTAGTAGCTTAATCTATCAGGAGAGAATGATCACACAGAGAGGAAAACAAGAAGTAAAGTAAGAACTCCAGTATTTTATAATCAAACAGTAGAGGAAGAAAGTCTAACAAACGTGGATTAACATTTCCAATAGAGGTAAGAGTAAAACCAAGAAAATGCAATATTACTGCACTCAAAGGAAAAAAAAATTTCAAAAAAGAGGGAATAACTAACTATGTAAAAGTTGATAGCATTCAAGAAAGAATATGACATTTGTTGGTGCTAGCAACATGGACAACACTGTTAATTTTAACAAAATCCAACTATGAGGAAAACAGATGAGGTGCGAATATATGAGAAAAGTGGGGAAAACAAAGGTTTGAAAGATGTGACATTCAAGAATTTGCTTTAATTATTTTAAACTTGGGGAAAATATTATCTCAGACTTGAGTGAAAAATTGTGATGGTGAAGGAAAACATGCAAATGAGTAAGAGATGAAATAAGAGACAGATAGTAATTGACAGGGTCAGGACCTAGAGCAAGGAATGAATCCAGGTGACCCTGGAGATATTTATCTTTGATAGAACAAGCAGTGCATTTCTTTCACTAAAGCAGAAAGAGGGAAGGCCATGGGTGCATCCAGAATGACATCTGAGAATATAGTGGGAGAAAGTTGAGGCAACTCCAGCAACTTTCTCTAAAAGTTTTTTTTTTCCCTGTAAATTAAGAGTATGAGGGTGGAAACCAGATCAGATATTTAAGGACCATGGAAATGGAATGGCATAGTTGTAATTGATAGTGAAAGAAACTGGCTTGAAAAATGAGATCAGGTTCCTGGCACAGATAGGATACATTTGAGTTTGATGATTATAAATTTATGGTGAAACCCATTTACCCTGCTTTGGATTTCTCTTGTAGTATTCTGTCACATAGAGGCATAAATAAATGAGATAATTGGTTCATCTTGATTTGGACCTTTGCAGACAAGGAGAGGTGAAGTGAGGATATTGGCAGTAGGAAACTTAAAAGGACATGTAGAGACAAAGAGTTTAGGGAGGGAAGGAAGACAGAAGTTTTACAGGAAGAAGGAATGGGAATAAATGAAGTTGAAATCACAACAGTGTTGAAGCAAACTCCTAATACAATTAAAGAAGTTGGTAATATCAATCGTGATGAAAGAGTGGGTTGCTTAAATTAGTGCTTTGGAAGGTGAAGTATATGGTCTATATGGAGTGTGTAAGGGAGTAGAAAGAAAGTGAAAATCATCAGAGAAGAGGAAGTATAGTAGTTGAAGTAGGAATGGTTCCCACACTCAGGGAGTCAGACAATCCCCAGGGCTATGTAGAGGAAAATGCAAAATATTTTGAGAGCCTGTGAGATAGTCTGTGGGCTTCCTTAACATAGCTGTAATCACTGGAATGCCTGGTACTTGTTTGTCTCCATGTATATTGTTTATTGTTGCATCTCCAGAATCTAGCACAGTTCCTGGCTCATATGAAGGGCGTAGTGAATGTTTTTAAAGGAATAAATGAGTACATTAATAAATGAAGGAAGTTGTGGCAGTGACCCTATTCAAGAATTCCCAGTAAGCTTTGCTTCTGGTGTCCTGGGTCATCTTTTCTCACATTGAGCCCAGGCTTGTCTGTGGAAAAAAAAGACTCCAGTAGAAGGGAAGGTGAGACAATGTGAAGGGCAGTTTATAAGAAACCTGCAGCACCCATCTTGGATCACTTCCACTGGGGGAAATTATGTCATAAGTAGCACATGGTGAAACACGGACAACTGGGATCATCCTAGAGGAGGCGGCTCAGCACAGCGCTTGGACTCGGAGCAACCACTGGGGCTCCGGGTGGCTACCTGAGGAGGAGCTGCGTGGCGAGCTGTTTAGACCCAGAAAGACCGCTTCTGAACACCAGGGGGTTGCCCGGAGGAAGAGGAGGAGTGCGGCAGGTCACTTGGTCTAGGAGTGACTGCATCAGAGCCACAGGCAGTTGCCAGAGGAAGAGCTGTGTGGCGAGCTGTTTGAACTCAGAATGACCGCTCCAGAACACCGGGGGATTGTCCGGAGGAAGAGGAGAAGTGCAGCAGGTCGATTGGTCTAGGAGTGACTGCATCAGAGCCACAGGCGGTTGCCAGAGGAGGAGGCGAGTGGTGAGTTGATTGGACTAAAAGTGACTGCTCCTGAACACCGGTGGCCTGCCAGGAGGAGGAGTGTGGTGGGTCACTTGGTCTCAGAGCCACTGCTCCTGAACACCCGGGGGGCTACCCCGAGGAGGAGGAGGAGGAACAGGGCGGGTCACTTGGACTTGGAGTGACTGCCTAGGGCTACGGGCGGTTGGCTGGAGGAGGAGACGCGAAGTGAATTGCTTGGACTCCTAGTGACTGCATCGAAAACCCGGCCGCTGTCCAGAGGAGGAGGTGTGTGGCGTGTCTCTGGGAATCGGAGCTATTGTACGGGGCTCCAGGTGGTGGCTCAGAGGAGGGGCTGCATAGCCAGGCGATTAGGCGCAGAGCAGGGTCCCAGGAGCTAGGTGGCTTCTTGATGGAAGAACCGCACAGAGACACGCCTAGGGATGGAGCGAAGTTTCCAGGACTGCGGGCAGAGTCTCTGGGAGAGGCAGCCTAAGGAGACTCGCCTGTGAAAGGTGAGGCTCCCAGGCCCAGGAGGTAGGTCCGGGCCCCTGGGAACGTTGCAGAGGAAGACAGCCCAGCCCAGGCGGTAGTTGTAGATTGAGGGGAACCTCTAAGAGGGGAACTGATCAGCAAAACGTCCCCACCAAGTGAGTCTTCCCTGCCGGGTGAGGTTTTCCCACAGGGACGGTAAAACCAGAGACACAGGCACAAACAGGACTTGCCTCAGCCCGCAGCCTAGTTCCCCTTTGGATGACCATTGGTCAACAAGTGGAGGCACCTCTGCCCACTAGCAGGGAATATACGCCACCTGAGGGTCACCACCCCTAGAGAGGCAGCTTCTTCGTGGAGCTCCGCATTATCAACTTCCTCCAAGACTTCAGGCTACTGAAGGATAAGAGGGGATATACTTGCAATCTTCAGGGACATTATAAGTTGATAGAGGAAATCTGCAATATCTTAATGACCCACTGATTCCTGAACAATATGAGAAAACAAAAGAAGAAAATGCCCCAAACAAATCTAGATGTTACATCAATAAAATCCAAGGACAGCATGGCAGAAAAAATGACAGAAAGGGAGTTCAGAATGTACATAATTAAAATGATTAGGGAAGCAAATGATGAGATGAAAGAGCAAATGCAGGCATTGAATGATAGTACCAATCAACAGTTAAGAGAGCAAATACAGGAAGCAAAAGATCATTTCAATAAAGAGTTAGAGATATTGAAAAAAAACCAAACAGAAATCCTTAAAATGAAGGAAACAATAAACCAAATTCAGAACTCCATAGAAAGCATAACCAATAGGATAGAACACCTGGAAGACAGAACTTCAGATATTGAAGACAAAATATTTAATCTCGAAAGCAAAGTTGAACAAACAGAGAAGATGGTAAGAAATCATGAACAGAATCTCCAAGAACTATGGGATATCATGAAAAGGCCAAATTTGAGAATTATTGGGATTGAGGAAGGCTCAGAGAAACAAACCAAAGGAATGACTAATCTATTCAATGAAATAATATCAGAAAATTTCCCAAATCTGAAGAATGAAATGGAAAATCAAGTTCAAGAGGCTTATCGGACTCCAGATACACAAAATTACAACAGACCCACACCAAGGCACATTATAATGAAAATACCGAACATACAAAATAAAGACAGAATTTTAAAGGCTGTGAGAGAAAAGAACCAAATTACATTCAGGGGGAAACCAATACGGATATCAGCAGATTTTTCAATCCAGACCCTAAAAGCTAGAAGGGCCTGGAACAACATTTTTCAAGCTCTGAAAGAAAATGGATGCCAACCAAGAATCTTACACCCAGCAAAACTTACCTTCAAATTTGACGATGAAATAAAATCATTCCATGATAAACAAAAGCTAAAAGAATTTACAAAAAGAAAGCCAGCATTACAGAACATTCTCAGCAAAATATTTCATGAGGAAGAGATAAAAAACAAAGAAGCATATCAGCAAAGAGAGGAATTACCCTAAAGGAACTGTCAAATAAAGGAGGAACCAAGATGTGTCAAAAAATAAATAAATAAATAAATAAAAGTTTAAATATGAACCAAATGACCGGGAATACAAATCATATCTCAATAATAACCCTGAATATTAATGGCCTGAATTCATCAATCAAAAGACATAGACTGTCAGATTGGATTAAAAAGAAAGATTCAACAATATGTTGCCTGCAAGAGACTCACCTCATAGAAAGAGATACCCATAGACTAAAGGTGAAAGGATGGGGAAAAACATACCATGCACATGGACTCAGCAAAAAAGCTGGAGTATCCATCCTCATTTCAGATAATGTGGACTTCAAGCCAATGTTAGTCAGAAGGGATAAAGAAAGACATTTCATACTGCTTAAGGGAAGCATAAATCAGCAAGATATAACAATCATAAACATCTATGCCCCAACAGTGGCTCATCCATGTATGTGAAACAAATCCTTCTCAATTTTAGAAACCAAATAGACCATAACACAATAATACTAGGTGATTTTAACACGCCTCTCTCACCACTGGACAGATCTTCCAAACAAAAATTGAACAAAGAAACCATAGATCTCAATAACACAATCAATAATTTAGACTTAACAGACATTTATAGAATATACCATCCAACCAAGAGTGAATACACTTTCTTCTCAGCAGCACATGGATCCTTCTCTAAAATAGACCATATATTATGCCACAAAGCTAATGTTAGCAAATACAAGAAGATAGAGACACTACCTTGTATTCTATCAGATCATAATAGATTGAAGTTAGAAATAAATGAAAGAGTAAAAAACAGAAACTACTCCAACACCTGGAGATTAAACAATATGCTATTATATGATGAATGGATAACAGAAGATATTAGGAAGGAAATTAAAAAATTCTTAGAGGTAAATGAGAACAAAGAAACATCATATCAAAATCTCTGGGACACTATGAAAGCGGTACTTAGAGGAAGATTTATTTCATGGAGCGCATTTAATAAAAGAAGTAAAACTCAAAAAATAAATGACCTAACACTATAGCTCAAAGCCCTAGAAAAAGAAGAACAGACCAACACCAAAAGTAGTAGAAGATAGGAAATAGTTACACTCAGAGCTGAAATCAACAAAATTGAAACAAAAGAAACAATACAAAAAATTGACAAAATAAATAGTTGGTTCTTCGAAAAAATAAACAAAATTGATAAACCTTTAGCCACACTAACAAAGAGAAGACGAGAGAAAACCCAAATCACTAAAATTCGGAATGAACAAGGATATATCACAACAGACACAACTGAAATACAAAACATAATTAGAAGCTATCTTGAAAATCTATACTCCAACAAAATAGAAAATTTTAAAGACATCAACAGGTTTCTAGAGACATATGAATTGCCTAAACTGAACGAAGAGGACGTACACAATTTAAATAGACCAATTTCAAGTAATGAAATAGAAGAAGTCATCAATAGCCTACCAACAAAGAAAAGTCCAGGACCAGATGGGTTCTCAGCCGAATTCTACAAAACCTTTAAAGAAGAGCTCATTCCAATACTTCTCAAAGTATTCCATAAAATAGAAGAGGAGGGAACCCTCCCAAACTCATTCTATGAAGCCAATATTACCCTGATACCTAAACCAGACAGAGATACATCGAGGAAAGAAAATTTCAGACCAATATCCTTAATGAACATCGACGCAAAAATTCTCAACAAAAATTTTAGCAAATCGCATACAAAAGCATATTAAAAAGATAGTGCACCATGATCAAGTGGGTTTCATCCCAGGGGTGCAAGGTTGGTTCAACATCAGGAAATCAATAAATGTCATTCACCATATCAATAGACTTAAAGTCAAGAATCACATGATTATTTCGATAGATGCAGAAAAAGCATTTGATAAAATACAGCACCCCTTCATGCTCAAAACACTAGAAAAAATAGGGATAGTGGGAACATTTCTTAACATTGTAAAGGCCATCTATGCTAAGCCCATTGCTAATATCATTCTAAATGGTGAAAAACTGAAAGCATTCCCTCTAAAAACTGCAACAAGGCAGGGATACCCTCTTTCACCACTTCTATTCAATATCATCCTTGAAACTCTAGCCAGAGCAATTAGACAGACCAAAGAAATTAAAGGGATACGAATAGGAAAAAAAGAACTCAAACTATCCCTATTTGCTGATGATATGATTGTATACTTAGAAGAACCAGGAAATTCCACCAGAAAACTTTTAGAACTCGTAAGTGAATTCAGTAAAGTAGCGGGATATAAGATCAATGCACATAAATCTAAGGCATTTTTATACATAAGCGATGAATCTTCAGATAGAGAAATTAGGAAAACTACCCCTTTCACAATAGCTTTGAAAAAAATAAAATACTTGGGAATCAATCTCACAAAAGAGGTGAAAGACCTCTACAATGAGAACTACAGAACACTAAAGAAAGAAATTCAAGAAAACCTTAGAAGATGGAAAGATCTCCCATGTTCTTGGATAGGAAGAATTAATATTGTCAAAATGACCGTACTACCAAAAGTGCTATACAGATTCAATGCAATTCCAATTAAAATCCCAATGATGTACCTTACAGAAATAGAGCAAGCAATTATGAAATTCATCTGGAAGAATAAAAAACCCAGAATAGCTAAAGTAATCCTTGGCAGAAAGAGTGAAACAGGGGGTATCGCAATACCAGATCTTCAACTCTACTACAAAGCAATAGTAACAAAAACGGCATGGTATTGGTACAAAAATAGAAAGGTGGATCAATGGTACAGAATAGAGGACACGGACACAAACCCAAATAAATACAATTTTCTCATACTAGACAAAGGGGCCAAAAATATGCAATGGAGAAAAGATAGCCTCTTCAACAAATGGTGCTGGGAGAATTGGAAATCCATATGCAACAGAATGAAACTAAACCCATATCTCTCACCATGCACGAAACTAAACTCAAAATGGATTAAGGACCTAGGAATCAAACCAGAGACCTTGCATCTTATAGAAGAAAAAGTAGGTCCAGAGCTTCAACATGTCGGCTTAGGACCAGACTTCCTCAACAGGACTCCCATAGCACAAGAAATAAAAGCAAGAATCAATAACTGGGATAGATTGAAACTAAAAAGCTTTCTCTCAGCAAAGGAAACTATCAGCAATGCGAAGAAAGAGCCTACAGGGTGGGAGAAAATCTTTGCCAATCATACTTCAGATAGAGCGCTAATCTCCAGAATCTATAAAGAACTCAAAAAACTCTACACCAAGAATGCAAATAATCCAATTGACAAATGGGCTAAAGAAATGAATAGACACTTCACAGAAGAAGATATATAAGCAATCAACAAACATATGGAAAAATGTTCAACATCTCTGGTAATAAGAGAAATGCAAATCAAAACCACCCTAAGATTCCATCTCACCCCAATTAGAATGGTGATTATCAAGAATACAAGCAACAACAGGTGTTGGCGAGGATGTGGGGAGAAAGGTACACTCTTACATTGCTGGTGGGGCTGCAAATTAGTGCAGCTACTCTGGAAAGCAGTGTGGAGATTCCTTAGAAAACTTGGAATGGAACCACCATTTGACCCAGCTCTCCCACTCCTTGGCCTATACCCAAAGGACTTAAAATCAGCATATTACAGAGATACAGCTACATCAATGTTCATAGCTGCTCAGTTCACAATAGCCAGATTGTGGAACCAACCTAGATGTCCTTAATTGATGAATGGATAAAGAAACTGTGGTATATATATACAATGGAATATTACTCAGCCATAAAGAATGATAAAATTATGGCATTTGCAGGCAAATGGATGAAACTGGAGAATATCATGCTAAGTGAGATAAGCGAATCTCAAAAAACCAATGGACGAATGATATCGCTAATAAGTGGATGATGACACATAATGGGTGGTGGGAGGGGTTAGTGTTAGGGTTAGGGTTAGGGTTAGGGAGGGGGGCAAGAATGGAGGAAGGAAGGACTGTATAGAGGGAAAAGAGGGGTGGGAGGGGTGGGGGGAAGGGGAAAAAATAACAGAATGAATCAAACAACATTACCCTATGTAAATTTATGATTATACAAATGGTATGCCTTTACGCCATGTACAAACAGAGAAACAACATGTATCCCATTTATTTACAATAAAAAAAAAAAAAAAGTAGCACATGGTGAGGGACTGAGGCTCCTACAAATAGCCATGTGAATGAACTTGGAAGGAGATCCTCCAGCCTTACTCAGATCTTCAGAGTTTAGTGCTGTGCCGAATGTCTTGACTGCATTGTATGAAAGACCCTAAGCCAACACCACACAGCAAAGCCACTTCTGGAGTCTAATCTTCAGAGATTCTGTGAGATAATAATGTTGGTTGCTTTAGATTGACAAACGTGGGATAATTTGTCAGGCAGCAATAGATAACTAATACAGATGGTAAGCTCATTTTTTACCAAACATTTCAGAACTTTTTCCTTTTGCTATTCCCTTCCCCCATTTATTCATAGATCATAAACAATGTTTCCTCTTTTTACTCTATATATCATAGTAATTTGAAGACTCTGGCATTTCTTCTTCAGTAATAAAAATATTGTATGCATATGAATTTTGGTATAACAAGGTATAATACAGTGGCAAATTATAATAAATTATGGCATAATCACTTCTTTTCTCATTTTATGAAATATTGTATAAATTGATATGGAAAGTGTAAAGTATTTTTAAATTGCAACAATCGCCCAATCCACAGTAAATTTTTGCCATATTTGGCATGTTCTTCAATTTTTCTTAAAAACAAAGCAAGTCAGTACAATAAGTCATAATTAACACAAGTCAGAAAAGGCACTGTCAGCATGGGCAATGCTTCATTTTGTTCATCTCGTGTTTAATTGTACATAATTAAAGCCTCGATAATAACAAATCCAAAAATAAATTGGGAATTTAATTTTAGGAAGAATCAATACTGGCTGTAATGCAATTTCTGCTTAGATCATACATTATATTTGGTCATCACATTGCTTAAAAAACCAAACCTTACATGATACAATTATTATGCTAAGTGATATTTAATACTTTATTGTATTTTTCAGAAAACAAAATTAAATGCATTTAAGGAGTAGTGTCTGTTATTTTTCAAGTGGAATGGGAATGCCTTTTTTCAACAAATATTTCAGATGAAAAATTTAGAATAAAAAATTTTAATGGTCTAAATTAAGACATAGTTCGTTGCATTGAGAATTTCCCAAATCAATGTTAATAAAGTAATAGCTTCTTTAAAAATATAATCTTACCATATGATGGTTTTCACTATTATCTTCATAAAGTATAGTGACATGGCAACCACACCTTGAGCTATCACTATTGTTCCCTCTACTCATACAAAGGAAGTTCATATGTCCCTGGTATAATGTTTAAGGGTAATCTATATTGAAACTACGAACCTATCCTCATCTATGAGATTGAATGAATACTGCAGGATTATCCCATAATTTTTGCCTTATTTCTGACATTCAAAAAAAAGTACATAATCATATTCATTTTTTACAACTCTAACATATTACTAATTATCAAGGATTTATACTTATTTTGTGTAGTATACCCTATATTATAGTAATATATTGTAACCTACTTTGCATTTATTTTAAATAATATCTATATGACATTCAATTCTTTTTTTTTAGATTTGACTCATAAAAGAGATTACCTTGAAGCACAATTACCATTGTGAAATTTGCTCTAAAATAATTTCAACAGGCATATAAACTTTTTCTTGTTCACCTACAATGTGAACCTGCCTCATTGTCCTTTGTAATTCACCTTTCCTGAATGACAGCTTGAAAAAATCAGCACATCAGGATAACAAAAGGTCCATAATTCTTAACCAAAAATCCAAAGCATTATGAGAATTTTATAGGTGATGCTACATAAGGTCTTGATTATTTGTCTATGTGCATATTTATAATTAATGAGTCCAACATACCCGTGCTATATTTATAGAGAATAAAAATCTTTTAAATGCATGCATATATGATGTTTCAAAGAAATGTCCAAAAAGTGTTCATGAAAGAGATCCCTGAGGGTGAGATACCATTTATACTTCTTGGTGTATACATTCTTCTCTTCATGGTACCTAGTACCATGCCTAAGGCAAGTAATAAATATTTTTATTGGAGTTGACAATGTCTAAGTGAATATTTCTTCTCAATCTGATGGTTTTTTATTTGTTGCTAGGCATTTGGTGTTAAACCAATTTTGGATATACTATGATTGTACCTATTTATGTCTCCAATGCTAAATACTACTTTAGATATATATGCTATGCCAAGAAAGCTCATGAAGAAAGCCATAACTTAAGTTAAAAATGCTAGTGTAAATGCAGTAAAAATATTTTAATGGATTTAAAATCCTTGGGAATATAAAAATACCATTTACCTAGATTATGGGATTTGGCTGTTTATTTGAGAAACTTTCAATCTCCAGATGTCCTTGATTGAGGTATAAGGTCCTGGCCTCAAACAGAGAAGACCAGTCAGCTCATCTCACCAACTTTTCTGCCCTTATATCATGTTCCTGGACTCTGAAGAGTAACACAGTCCCTTGCTTCATTCTGTCCTCTGCGCTCTCAATCATGAACACATCCCTACTAATTTTAATTATTGTACCGAATATTACTGAGGAAAAGTGGCAATGTTTAATGATTGAAAAGAAGGGGAATTTTCAAATTTTACATAATTCTAGAAAGACATACCTTCAGTAACATTGTCCTCCCTTCTCAGAGGTTGCATAGAAACCAGGTTGAAGTTCCATTTTAATCTACCTAGAGGGAGAAGTGTCCCCCAAACTTCCACCACACTTCCTGTCCCTGCTTTGGATTGGCATCATGTTATAAAGAGGAGTCTTCCTAGCCTTTAAGTCTGTGGGAAAAATTAGGACCAAAAAAATTGTTCCCTACTCTCAAAGAATGTTTTACATCTCTATTAGTTTGCATGTACATTCTTTTTTCCCTCCTCCACACAGATGGGCCTTCTTTAGATATCTCTTCATAATGAAATCCTATTAAAAATGAGCATGCTCATGGGTGTATAATCCTGTTTTAGTTTTTTGTCGTTTTGTTTGTTTGGTACTGGAGTTAGAATGCAGGGTGCTTCATCAGTAAGCTACATTCCCAACCCTTTTATTTTATTTTATTTTATTTTATTTCATTTTATTTTGAGACAAGGTCTTGCTAAGTTACTGAGTCTGGCCTCAAATTTACATTCCTCCTGCCTCAGCCTCATGAGTTGCTGGAATTAGAGACATGAGTCACCACACCTAGTTTATAATACTGTTTCTAATAATTTATTCTAAGGAAAAGAAAATTGAAAGAAGATACCTTTATGTATCTAGTCCTCCACTGCAACATTATTTATAATAGTTAAAATTAGAAACAATCAATTAGAAGCTCTCAATAGGGAAGTGTTTATAAATTTATGATATTCAATGGGAATGTCATGCAAATAGCCCATTTGTTATGAACCCTGCATTGTAAAGTATAAAAGTCTATAGTTTTGTGTGAATTAAAAAGGAAAAAATGAATATTTAAAAATTTGAAGTGAATTTGAAAAGAAGAAAGGGTAGAATATAAAATTGTATTTGTATTACAATAGCAACTTTACAAAAAGGGTGATAAAAAGGGAATAACAAATCTACATACAAAAATGATATTTTGTTTGTTGATTAGTGTTTTGATTGTTTATATTGTTATTGCTTTTGAATTTTAAAAAATACAATATTTTTTTACAATCAAAAAGGGATAGAAGGAAGGAAAAGTGTGCAGTTTCCTCAGTTTACTTTCGGGTTAAAATGGAAATTAGCCTTAACTAGTTGCAATGATAGTTAAATCAGACACTTTCCTAAACCAGAACAATTAAATTACACTCAGAAATGGGTGGTGGCTGCTCTGTATCAATCTGTCATAAATTCCAAAACTGAAAAGGATTTTTAAAAATGAGGCTTTAAGTAAATGCCCCAATCCACAAAACTCTGCATACTCCATGCAATTAAAAAGGTTTAAATACACCACAAAATGTTGCTGTGTGGATATACAGGCTAAAAACAGAAGAAAATGCACCCAAAATACAACAATGCTAATGCTAAATGATGTTATGGTCAGTAGATGATTTTTTCTTTTCTAATTTTTACGTACATGTTTTATTCTATAAACAGCAAAATATTGTAATTAATATTGATCTTAATATATTTTAAATATAATGGAATAAAATGCTGAATCAGTAAAGTTCAGTTACAGAGAATGGAACCTACTCATCTTAATAAGACCTACTAGTCTTATTTTGGGGAAAAGGAGAAACTGTTTGGCCACATATTCCATTTGAACATAGTTGCCATTCTACAAAAATCCTTGGCAAATTAAAATTGTCTGAACTTCAAAATATTCCCTACGATTATCTCCTGCCCCCCCAATATATAAACATATATACACATACACACATATAGGTATGTATGTATATATGTTGTGCTGGAATCTCTGTGGTGTATTATACTCATTAGTGAAGGAACATTTTCCTTCCTTGGACAAGGAAAGTAGCGCCATTCATTGACCACATGCTTTCTCAGGGACTGTATCACATGACCCTGCAGTGCGGCCTAGCACACCCTTTTCCTATGGAAAGCAGTAAGCAATCATGCCATATGGGTCTCCATAGGACTTCAACGTTTACAAATCATATTCCCAAAAATTATCTCACTTAACACTCATAAGAATCCTGTAAAATAAATATTACTATTCTCATTTTATCAAGGAGGGAACTAAGGATTAGATAAACTGTTCGAGTTTACAGAAAGCAAGTAACAGAGACTGTGCCCATATGGGTCTCTGTGTCTCAAAGCCCACCTAGAGCTTTAGTTACAAATTCTGGCTATCACATTCAAAGAAAAATCGTTAATTGATTCCAATCTGCAACAGTTCAATCTTCCTTTTTAATAGGACTAAGAATGGCTCAATTCCAGACTCCCATTATGATTCTTTTTTTCTTGATTGACTGTCTACAATATTTAGAAATCATCACCTCAAATATTGAAGCTTTAGCTTGTTAAGTTAGCACCCTAATACAAATCGATCTAAGGCAGTACAACACAACAATTTTATTTCATTTGATTTCACTGTGATTTTATTAGCTTCCAGAAATTAAAGCTCCATCCAATTAAATATTTTGCAGAAAATGATATTATAAAATATTGAAAATAGTCATATACAAGACATGTAAGACAAAGAAACTTCTACCATCATACCTGCAGTTAAGTTTGTAAGACAAGTAAGTGGTGATGGAAATTAGCTCTAAGCATTAGGGGCAGAAGTGATTTGAGTTATCTTTTGCATAATATTATCATTGAGGAAAATGTAATAGTACCATCCAGTCAGGAAAAAAAGGTAGGGGAATTGAAGAAAAAAAAAAGAGAGAAAATTAATAGAGCAACAAGTCTATTTTCCATTATGCAGAAAAATATACTCATTTGAATTTTTTTCAAAATGATGTAAGAGGAAAGAATAATGACAAGGAATTAAAATGATTATTGCTGGAAATAGATGTAGTCCCAAGTCAAGTTCTTTAAATGGAATCAGAGACATTTAAAAAAGGAAGTGATACTACAGAATCGTGAATTGTTGATTATGTTGTCACTTAACCTTGTCTACTGAGGATTTGTAATGTGCTCATGTGTTAGTGTGAGTGTGTGTTCAAGGGGTTACAACTAGTATTGCAATTATTTTAAACTATTAAATATAGAAAGGATTAGAAAAAAATGGATGTCCTTCAAAATATATTAACTGTAATCTCTTGGGTTGATGGTCTTATATAAGCTTTGTATTTTTCCTCAAGTGCTAAATTAATATTCCATTATTGATCACACAGAAGCATGTATTATGAAATATTTCTGATAGTATACGCACTTGAAATGATATGCTTTTTGAGATCTGCGTAATCCTCATTTGAAGACCTACATAAGCTCCTGAGGATAACAAAGAAGCATCTGTACTCTTATGTCTGAGGACGAGGTCATACAAACTTAAAAGGTAGAAGTGAAAGAAATATAGCTCAAACAACTACCTTTAACCACTTGACCACTCAGAACGATTTTATAATTTAATGCAGAGGAAAAAAAGACTTTTCTTGGGTAATAAATAATAGAATGTTGGATAAAATGGTCCCATTATCTAGGAATTTAGGTAAAGACCAGTGCCCAAAATTAAATGCTTCATTCTAACAAATCACCTCCAATCAAAATTGAACCCTTAATGACATTTCCTAAGAAACTGTAGAACCAATTCTGGGTCTACCAACTGGGGACAGGTGAATAGTGCTCAGTTGTCTGTATAGTGAAGTGTTTGTATTGAGAAGTTTTTCCTTCTGTTTGCCCTTTTTTTTTTTTTTTTTCCCCCCCAAAACAAAGTGACCAGTGTGGAGAGAATGATTCTAAGTGAATCATTCATGAAGACATGTGACTGATACTCCAACTAAAGATATTAAATATGGGAAATTGAACATGCAAATAAATTTTCCTACTCCTTATAGAGGCCTAATACGAATAGCTAATAGGTATTTTTAAAGAAATGACAATATAAAAGTGGACAGATGAAGAAAAATCAGAATTTGCAAATCAGGATAACATTAATTAACTTGCCAATTTTGAGAAAACTAAATCCTAAAATGGCAGTGGTGAAAGCTAGTAAACAACCCAATTTTCACCATAAATCCCTGAAAACACTAAGTGCTCTGGGGAAAGACAATATTTAAAGCAACATATTATTTCTAAAACCAACAACTCTATTTAAAAATGGACTCAAGACTTGAATAAACATTTCTCCAAAGAAGACACACAATGGCCAATAGTTATATGAAAAAATACTTAGTATTAATAATTTTCAGGAAGATGAAAATCAAAACCACAAAGAGATATCACCTCAGATCTATCAGAATGGCTATAAGAAGAAAAAAAATTAAGATACATATGTTGGAAAGAATGTGGAGAAAAGTAAACCTTAAACATTGTGAGTGAGAAGGCAAAATGGTGTAGTCACTATGAAAAAGATTATGAAGGTTCCAAAAAAATTAGAATTCGACCTACCATCGCATGGTTCAGAAATCCCACATCTGGCTATCTATCTCAAAAAATTGAAATCAAAATCTCAATAAGTTATTTGCTATCCCCTGTCCACTGCAGCACTATTCACAATATTCAAGATACAAAACAAAAAACAAAACAAAAAATCCCTAAATGTCCCTTGACAGTTAAACGGAATTGAAAAATATGGTGGAGTTGGGAAGTACCTCAGTAAATTAAGTTAAATAGACAATAGATGGGCTCAAAGTTTGTTTAAGGAAAAAAACTAGAATCCTAGATCTTCTCCCTTTCTTACACATTCAGATTACCACCTATTACTCAACTTGGTAGAGATGGAAGGTTGTAGCCTCCTGGTGGCAGAGCAGTGGGTCAGGGGAGAGTAAGCAGTGATAAAATAAATGGTAAAATGCAGAACTGATGGACTAAGACTTAGATACTATCTCTCTTTTTTTTTCTTTTGGGTATTGGAATTTAACTCAGGGGCACAAGACCACTGAGCCACATCCCCAGCACTATTTTGTATTTTACCACTGAGTTGCTTAGTGCCTCACTTTTGCTGAGGCTGGCTTTGAACTCTCGATCCTCCTATCTCAGCCTCCAGAGATGCTGGGATTACAGGCCTGGGGCACTGAACCTGGCTTAAGATACTATCTTTAAAGGACATTTAAAGAACAAAATGAGAATTTTTTTAAAAAAAGGTAAGACAGACAATAAGGTGCAGGAGTTGGGGAGAAACTCTAGGAAACAAAGAAAAAGAAAAGATAGCACATAAAAGAAAAATTAGAGGATCAGTCTTGGAAACCCACTATGCAGATAATGAAAATGCAGAAGGATGGAAAGAAATACCTTCAAGACTAAAAAATAAATATCCATAAAATGGATCGTAGGACCTGACTGACAGGAGGGAAGGAGAGAGGGAGGAGGAAGGGCAGGAAGATAAAGAAACTGAACAGCTTTGGAAGTTTCATGAGCTTCCTGGACAGCCAATATAAAACAGCAATGACTTCGAAATTCTGAGCAGAAATTATTTTCAACTTAGAACTCAACATCAGGTCAACATTCATCCAAGAATAGGGTAGAGAAGTTTTTAATAGAGAAAGTACTCAGAAAATTCAAGGTGTCAGTAGCTCTCCCTTCCCTTCCAAAGACTTTGAGAAATAATCTGTTTCTTTGCCTTTTTCTGCTTTCAGGGGCCACTCATATTCCTTGGCTGGTGACCCTGTTCTTCCATGTTCAAAACCAACCATAGCCAGTTAAGTCTTTTTCACATTACATCAATCTGACTTACTCTTCTGCCTCCCTCTATCTCTTTTACTGGCGCTGTGATGAGCTGAACCACTCTAATAATCCAGGATAACCCACCTAGTTTAAGGTCATTTGATTAGTAAGCCTTAGTTTTATCTGCCACCTTAACCTTTGCATGTACCATACCATAGTCACATGTTTGAGAGATTAGGATAGGGGAATCTTTGGGAGGGAGGGCAATTTTCCACTTCAGACACCTGGGTTTGGAATGGGCAACTAAAAAAGTGGCTGACCTTCAGCCATCGTGCCAGAAGTTCACCCAGGAGAGAGGCTCACCTGGCCCTGAGGCCAACCAGCCAAGGGTCTCTGGAGTAGACCAAGGGCTATAAGCTTTCAGTGGAGAAAGTAGAGAAATTCTTGATCATGTATATAAGAAAACTTTATAATGGCGAGACTCTAAAGCATGCACACATTCACCCAACCCTCAAGAGTTAGACTTTGGTTGCCTCCAAAAGGCACAACAGTTAAGCAGTGATAGAGAAGGGGTAAGCACCACCATGTGTACAATGGTATCATCATACAGGTAAGTGAGGAGGAGGTACTTACCACCTTCCTCTGATCTGTCCCAAGCACAGAGAAGTCAAGTCTCTTAGGAGATTTAGAAAATATGGTGAGAACACTCACAACCAAGACACTTGTATCCATCCTTGTGGGGGTAGGGTAGAGGATAACAGCTTTAATGCATTTGATATTGAATTTATAGACTTGATAGGCTTAAAGTTTAATAAATGAAGATGTCTGAAAAATTTGCTGACTCTGGTCAAGAAGCAGCAAGGAATGAGAAAAAGAGCGTATAGCATATTGGGGATATCTTGTACTGTGTACTCCAGGAGTACATATTCTTCAATAAACTGTAATAAGTATCTAAAATCTGGGATGCCAATTCACTTTTCAATCTAACCTAGATCATGTTAGCTTTAGACACAAACAAGAGGAGCACAGTGACCCTCAACTAATCTGCAAGACCTTGTTCTTTCCTCAGATTTTATCTGTACTAGTTCCTGTTTGCAGAATAGTTCTTTTCAAAACTATATTTTGACTGTAGAAAGAAGGAAATTTTGGCTTCTTTAAAAGTGGTAAGATTGTTTGTTGTGTGCCTTTCATTTTTTTAAACAGCGATACAGTGACTAGTACTGTTATGAATAAAAGCAGAAGAGAGCTCCTGTCTTGGTGAACTTAAAGTATATAAATGCATTCAACAGTTTTCTTTTTACAAATGAAGAAAGTAAGAAAGAATCAGAGCAGGGATTTGAATTGGTAATACATACTATTTGCTTTCTTGTTTTTGATTCCTTTACTCTTATTCATACATCCTCTTCAACCTCCCACAAATGTCTTCAGGAATGGAGCAACATCTCAAAGATGGATGGAGGATGTGGGTTAACATTTTGTGAGCTGTTTCAGCTCTGAAAATGAAGATTTTACATATTTTTCCCTGAAAGACTTTAGAATAAATTTTAACTTTCTGAACCTAAGATAACAAAACAATCATCAAACCATTATGCAATTATAAAAGAGTGTCTTCTGTTGATTTCAGGATCCTTCATGTTATTTTACTTTGTACTCTCATATTCTATACATACACACACACACACACACACAGGTGCATGCATACCAACCCATCCTACCCCACCTGTGGGGGACACATCTATGACAATCATTTTATTTCTCACTGGAAAGTCAATGGGTTGGGAAAAAGGTGATGTAAGTCTTATCTGTGTGGAGATATTTAGGTTTAAAGTGCTGGTTCGTTTTGCAAGACTAATTAGCACTGTCTTTACCTGAAATTGTGAAAATTCCTGTTAAGAAAGAGACACTCCAAAATCAAAGCATTCTGGATTGTTGACCAACCATATTCAAGGCAGTTACCTCAGAAAGTCAGTCACTTAAAGTCACTAAAATCTTCAGGTGAACAAGAAATAAGTGTAAGTCAAATTTTCCTTGTTACTGCAATATAATTTAGTCCACCCTAACTGATATATTCACTTT